>NC_139762.1:122478888-122588888 GCF_965231275.1 Zosterops lateralis
CTTAAGGCTATTCTGAATATCTTTTCTATGTGTTTTTATTGAAAAGTGTATATTATGTGATTTCTTTTTCATATGCCATATAGGCTGAATGTATGTGAAGCACCATTTAGCTGAAATGCAGTTATCGTATCTTCTAAGTAAAATAAAATTACATTGAAGAAGGAAATATTTCATATGTAAAAATCCAGCTAACAGGAACATCCATGCTCCTATCATCCTTCATATTCCACCAGAGGAAATACATGAGACATGGGCAAATATGTGTCTGTTCGATGTTTCACCAGCCCAGGTTGGTGAAAATCATAAACCTAATGTATGCTCTTTCTGGCCTGCCTAATATTTTTCTGAGCCTTTGTGAAGATGCCTGCTGTAAATTTTTATGTCCCATGAGGCCATGAGCTGAATTAATTTTGTGTTTGGTGCATTCTCACAAGTTATAAGTTGGTAGACACCAGATGGTGCTAGGGAGACAAATGTCAAAAATCTGTACAAACTTAAGTCAAACATAAACTAAAAATGTCTGGGGTTGTTGCAGTTGAGTATGTGCCTGCTATTGGATAGGCAAATCTTTCTTTTGTCGTAACAATTAATATCCTGGCAAGGGTAGTTTTTCAGGCTATTTCTCTGTCCTCAATGCAACTTGAATGATTCCATTTTCAATTTCCCATTATTCTTTAGCTAGGTAAGTAAAAATAAAGAGGAAAATAATAAATGTATCACTACTGTTCATTATTTGCTTCCATCAACATCTTTGAATTTTAAGCTCTACCTGAATGATGTAGGATGATAAGCAAGTTGCTCTTTTGTAGGCTACATGGCATGTGTAACAACAAATACATGTAGAAGTTGTAAAAATTTTCTCAAAAGATTTCTATCAACGAATGTATTACATTACCTTTATGACAGTGAAGGGTAATGAAAAGATTGATATATCTTTTGAGGAAAAATAATTAAAGAAGCAAAATCACTGGATATCTAGCTTTTCATAAAACTACCTTGAGAATGTCAAGTCTGCAGCATTTATACTCGTGTTTTGAGCATCTTACATGAGTCAGAAGAAACTTCTGAGTAGCTTGCACCATAGTAGTTGTGCATTATATACAGCCCAATAGTAGGGTACCCTTATGTCAAGAAAAATATTTCATATCACTTTTTGTACAAACATAATCCCTCTGAAATAAACATAACCTGAAAAATATCAGAGGCTGATTGGACAAGCTGGAGATTTCTTTCTAATTGCTATGCCACATCATCCAAGCCATTGGATTTCCTGTCTTTGTTGAGAATATGAATCTTTCCACAGAAATGCAGCCATTTGCACTAGAGGATTTCTTTACTTGTAGAATATGATAACATTTAGAACTGGATTTGGCAGTTCTTGCAGACTCTTTGCAATTGGGTTTTCAGATACCAGGTACAATTATAGCTTCATTTTGTAGTAAAGTAAGTATTTTTGGCTGAATGTCTAAGGGAACTGTGTAAGGAAAATTGACTCAATCTTTTTTTATTGAGTTTCTTGTTTTTTCCTTTGTGTGTGTTCCCTGAAAACCTGTGCATTCAGAGGAGAACATTTTCATGGAGACAAACTTCCATAAAAAGAAGTCAGCTTTCTTGTATCCCTTTGTTAGATTTCGTGCTTTCTATCCAGGATCTTGTACGACTGGCAGAAAAACAGTTATCAGGAAAATTTATGATGTAGATGTTGGTTTCTAGTATAATCAAAATTATATTTACTGTATCTATCACCTACTTCCCGAACAGTAGTTTCTATACACAAAGAGAATCCAGGTATTGTGAGCTGTCTTGGAATCCTCATATCACAGAGTGGATTACGTAATACTGTACCATCTTCAACTTGGTTGCAGCCCATGAACTTTCTTTCTTTCTTTCAGGCTAGACATCTAAATTTCATTACATTACTTGTGGAATGTCTGTCAGTGTTGGAAATGTCACTAGGTAGCCATACATTCTGGACATTGGGGAGCTGATATCTCAGCATATGGGCTTAATTTAAACAGACACTTGAGTAACTGTGTTTTACATTTACAAACAGCCAGTACCTGAGAACAATCTCCTGCACAAGGAATCTTGTATAAGTGACAGGAACCTGTAGGTACAAGTCATCCTTGTTTTGCTCTATGAAAAAGTCAGCACTTTATAATGGAAACCACATGGTGCTATGGCTGTCTTTGTTATCTTATGCACAGAAAAGAGCTGCAATATGTGCTGACAAATGTGAACTCCTCCTGCTAGTGTATCTTACAACAAGGAGACCATATCTTTAAAAACAATTATGCACAGAGAATAATTGAATGACAGTATTATAGAAAAAATTAACTTGGAAGGGACCTCTGGTCCAATCAGTTGCTCAAAACAGACTCAGTTACAACATCAGTGAGTTGTGCAGGGCTTTGCTCAGCCTCATAAAGCCACTTCCAGCACTTGATCTCCTGATCCAAGTTCTCCATTCTAAAGCTGCTTCATTCCAAGTAATGTCTGTTGTCTTTCTTGCTCTCATTCCCACTATTGCAAAAAAGCCTGACTCCATCTTAAAAATCTTCTTCTAGTTATTGCACCCCAAAACTCTGCTGTTGATTAACATATAAAAGGGGAAGATCCCAGTACAGAATCCCATTGTACTAAACTCTTTACTGGCCTCCAGTTAGAGGATGACCCATTAACCACTACCCTATAACCCAAAAATCCAGCCAGCTTTATAATTTTATCTTGCTGTACATCTATCCTTACCACAATTACTTAGCTCATATTGTGGGAGGAAGCATTGAAAGCTTTGCTAAAGTTGTTGCAAGTTAGATCTTTGTTGTTATACAAGGATTGTGTAAGGGAATTGCAAAAATTCTTTGCTGCACATTTAATCTCAACTATAAAAGGAGAGACTACTTTTAGACAAATATTTAGACTTTGACAGTTCACAGTTAATTATTTAAAATGGACATTGAAGACTAACGTTGAATGTAGAAGACTTCTGAAGGGGACAAGCATTCAGGATAAATAACTGGAGGGAAAAGGCCTTGGTGTGTGAATAATATAAATAATTTAAATACTCTTAGAATTTTTTTAATTCATGCTGGTGGGATTTGTCTCTAAATTCACTTCTAAATTTGAGAGACTATCTGTAATTATCAATACAGGAGGAATGTATTTGTGCTTCTATGAAGAGACAAAATATTAATGGAAATTAGACTGCTTTTTCCTGGATCTTAGGTAGACATTTTTGTCAACTGAATAGCTAGAAGTTCAGAACAATTCAGTTCAGTTTACTGCCTAGGTGTCCAATGAATACGAAGCTTAGACATCTAATACACATCAGTAGTAATGTTAGAAGAATAAACTAAAATGCATATTGAAATGAGTGCCAAAAACATTTCCCTAGGATCAAACTAAATAATTTAGAAATATTATTTTAGTTATGGAGGGTACAAAACAGTTTTCTACTGACGCTCTTGTCAAGGTACTGAAAGACTTAATGTGTGCATTGCCAAACAAATAATGGACACTTTATTTTCTCTTCCTTATATTTCCTGTTGTTTGCTTCCTCATTTAGTTTAACAACTTTTGAGCTCTCCATTGGATTAAAGACTGCAATGTACAACACACCAATATGAGGGTGGATGATGCTTGTGGAGATGTTTCAACATTGATGAAATGCTAAATGTTATTGATTTGTTGTCTTTTAAAATGATTTGGGAATTTTATTTATCAAAAAGATTTTATTAGAATGAAATAATTTTCACTGTTAATCACACAATAATTAAAGATCCATATAACTGCTGGGGATGATTTGTAAGCTTGTGATTCCAGTAAAAAATGGTGGTTCCCAAAGCCACATTAGAAAGATGAAGAATTGCATGAATCAAAGATTCATAAACCTAGTTATGGAGTGTCATCAGAAAATTAAGGACAGAATAAAAGATTATCTGTGATGGTTCAGAAGAAAAAGCAATGAAAGGAAGGGCAAACAGGACTATATCAAATTCATCATTTGTAGTTATGTGATGTGGGCTTATCTCTGCATCTGCTTACTGTAGAGTAAGCACTACACTTCTGCCTACCAAAATTAAAGAACAAAGGCTCATAATATTGGTGTAAAAGTACTTCAGTTTGGGTATGTTTTCACCAAAGGGTTATTCTCAGTTGTGTGGATTTTTTTCTTTTGGTTTGGCTCTTTTTGTTTGGTTTGGTTTCTTTTTTTTAAATTTAAACACTGTAGTACCCTTGAGTTAATTGGAATCTAATACTAATTACTTTAGTGAAATAAATACTGGATCATAACATGGAAAAAGATAATATAAACATTTAGAATATATGTAGGGATTTTTTTCTGAGCATTTTTTAAATCACATGATTATAAGCAAATAAATGTTATTTTGCCCACAACTGGATCAGATTTTAAATTTTTTTCCGGGTATTTGTATAAAATATTCAGATATTTATAAAGCTGTAGTATTTTAAATATAACAAGTCTTCCTTTATTTACGCTCACTTATTTTCTGAATCACAACAGTACCTGAAAAACTGCAAATGTCCTAAAGTAATTTTAACAGTTTTCCTAAGTTTATTTACTATTTTAGATCTGTATCATAAAGATGAGAGACACTCCTTTCTCTTGGTTATACTAAACATTTGGAAAGTTAACACATGGCTTCCTTTGACTTCTGATAGCTTATATTAAATTGAAAAAAAGAAACCAAAATCCATGAAATTCCCGAATAACCCATCATGAAGTTCTGACACAAGTGAGTTAATTGATTAACACTTATTGTAAATATTTCATATTGCTGCTTATGTTACGTTTACAGGGATTTGATCTGTAATCTTACCTTGTGTTTTTACATTATGGTTTGTCCTTTTAATATGATTTTCCTATTGTATTAAATGTCACATTCCTTTACTGAGCTGTACTGTCTTTGTAAAAGAAAAGTTCAAAGCTGCATCTTTAAGGTGAATGCTGACTCATTCTTGTGGAGAGAAATTATGGTATACTTAATAGCAATCAATTTTCCATATTTCTAAAGGGCTATGCAAAGATAACATAATTTGCCTTGCAAAAGTTAGAGATGAATAAAATCTGATGATGATTGTAAATTAGGAGGTGAACTAAGAAAGTTTAAAGTACAAATTTGACAGAGGAGAACTGAAGTCATGAAAATATGTAACGCTATTAACAAGAAAATTATGTAATGTAAAATGTATTTTGCTTAAAAGATGTTCTGCAACTCTGGTTTGTTGACTATGCACATATTAATTTATCCAAACCTCATTCTTCTTTTAATGTAGTCACACTTTCCAGCACAAACTTGCCCTCTAAGTTTCACTGGTTTTCTTTATTCCTTAATTCCAGTCAGGAGAATTTCTTATTTATCTGAGCATGTGATACTCGTTAGTCACAGGAGGGGTTTATCAGCATGTGTGAATTTCCTAGATCCTGCAACTCTTTTTACCAAGGACTCTTATCTTTTCTGAGTTGTATACATTCACTGAAAAATGTCTTCACTGCCCCTGAGTCTCACAGAACTTGTACACTGAAGTCTTAATGGCTGCTTTGCATCTATTTTCAAAAGCCTTTAAAGCACTACAGTCTACTGATAGAAGTTGTCAGATTTGTTTCAGTGGCATTTGGACTAACTGGGCAAAGAGATGGAAAATCTATAATTAACATTATACTTGAATGTGTGCTGCATAGTTTTGTAATAATGTCTACTTTATCTTTTTCACTTTTCAAGAGAGAGAAGAGAGTGAAATATCATCTCTATTTTCCAAAGACAGGATTAATCAATTAGTCATACACAAATATCTGTGAACAGATGGAATGCATCTGAGACTGTTGATGGGGCTGGCTGATATCATTGCAAGGCTGTTGTCTAACCTCTTCAAAAGGTCATGAATTTTAGAGGAAGTTCCCAATGACAGGGAATAAAAAAAGTCAGAATTATAATGAAAAATGAGAAGAAGATCCAGGGGACTATGAGCTGATCTGCCTCACCTCAGTGACTGGATAGGTGATAGAATAAATTCTCTTAGAAATCATTTTCAGAGGCATGAAGGATAAAAATGTATTTGGGAACAACCAACATAGATTTAGCATGCACAAACCATGCCAGACCAACTTCCTATGATGAGATGAGAGGAGATAAGATGAGCAGTGGTGCAGTGGACAAAGGGAGGGTCAGTGGGTGGTGTATGCCTTGATTTTAACAGGGTCTTTTACACATTATTATAAAGTCTCATTATCATGAAACTGGTGACATGCATGCTGGATAAATGGATAATGAGGTAGATGGAAAATGGCTTGGACTGCTAAGCCAAAAGAGTTGTGATAATGGCGCAAAGTTTATCTGGTGGTCAAGTATTTGCCATTTCAGGCATTGGTACTGGTACTTCAGGGATTGGTACTGGGACTGTTCAACATCTGTCTGCATTAATGACCTGCATGGCGGGACACAATATATTCTCAGCAGATTTGTTCATGATACCAAACTGGGAGAAGTGGTTGGTGCACTGGAGGACTGCTGTACAGAAGGGCCTGGTCAGCCTGGAGAAATGCATTAACAGGAATCTCATGAAGTTCAACAGAAGCAAGTGCAAAGTTCTATGCCAGAGGAGGAATAACCTCATGCAACAGTAGAGGATGGTGGCAACCAGGTGGCTGAAGACAAGAGCTTTGAAAAGCTTGCGGACATCAAGTTGAATATGATTCAGTAACAAGGTCAGCTGCATTCTGAGCTCTATTACTAAGAATGCTGTCAGCAAGTTTCAGGGGCGTTATCCTTCCACCCTTATTTGGCACTTCTGAGAGTGATTTGAAGTGCTGTGTCTGGCTTGGCTCTCTGTTTCCAGAAAGACATTGGCATACTCAAGTGAGTAGAGTAGGGGGTGGGCAAGATGACTAAGGACCTGGAGGACATGATGGATGAGGACTGGCTGAGGAAATGGGGTTTGTTTTACTTTGACAAGAGAAGTCTCAAGAGTGTCCTTGCTTCTGTCTGCAACTAACTGAATGGATGGAGCCAGACTCTTGCCAGAAGTGTGTGGCTATGGGACATGAGGCAATGGACACAAGCTGGAATGTGGGAAGTGACCACTAGATAAAGGGAAAAACTGGTTCTACCATTAAGATTTTCAAGTCCTGAAACTGATTGCCCTTAGAGTTTGTGGCATGTCCATCCTCAGAGGTGTTTGAGACTTGACTGGACACACTGTGTGTAACCTGCTGTAACTAAAACTTCTTTAAGAATGGGGTCATATGTCCCAACCTAAAGTATTTCATCATACCATTAAATTGTGAACTTGGCTCTGGTTACTAACACTTTTTAATATAGGAATTTTTTAAACAAAAATCTTTAACAAGACAAGTAATTTAGTCTGGAAACTGGAGCTGTCAAGTTAATCAAGATATCATACACCAAAGGATGCAGCAGCTTGCCAACTTTGTAGAGCTATGAAAACTGAACAGACTGTAACAGCAAAAGATGTTTGCACTAGTGGATAGTGGGAAACTATGATTTACACCAACCACATTCAAACTGAGGTGAACATTTCTTCCAAAATTGGCATGTTCAATTAGTTAAATTTATTTGACCCTATCTAATATCCACTTCTTTGCCTTTGAAAGTACTTCAGCCTTTGGCATTAGCTGGAGTCACTGTGCTCCTCAGTAATTTATCCAGAGCTCTAAATGCTAGTTCAAAGGCATGCACCAGTCAATATGTTGAAAGTGTTACCATAATTCTGTGTGCATCCTCATTCTGTCTTACCTGTCTACACATTCTCTTGGCCACAGAAAACAGTAGGGATACTATTTATAGACAGCAAAGTATTACCAGTTAAAGAGTACTGAAAGAAGAAACATGTCTTTCCATTTCCTTGACCTATACCATGCCATATTTTGCTGCCTGTGGAAAAGAAGATGAGGTTGGCTAGTTCTGCACATCTTGACTTCAAACACCACATTAACCATACATACCTCATATAGTGAATTATAATTTAACCATACCAGTTACCATATACCAGGCATCCACTGTCAGCTCTTCCTCCATGTCCATTTGCTGCTTCCCCATAAAGCTTCTGTTCTAGTATATGATAGGGAAACAGCAATTATTTATTTTTCTCTCTTAACAAGAAAAACCTTTTCGCCCAGCTGCTCACTGTGCTCCTGTGAGATCAGGCCTTGCACATCACTTTCCAAGAACAAAGTTTGCCCTTCTATAGATCCTGAAAGACTGGCTACATATCTATAAACTCAGTTATTCCTTCCATCAACATGATGTAAGTGTCACACTTCACAGATTGTAAGTAAAAGAGACAAGCCATGGACACTGCCCAACCAGAACCAACCCCTTCACCCAGGTGAATAATGTAGATATTCAGCATAATCTAAAGTTATAGTTAGCTCTACTTTGAGGAGGCAGTTGGACAAGGATTTTCAGAAGTAATTTTTTTTTTCCTATAAACTGATCATTCTTTACTTCTGTTGAACTACCCCTCGTTGCAGTGCCTTGAGTGTTCTCCAGGTCTATCTGTCTCCAATGCCAGTGGTTTGTTGCTGTGCCTCCTGGATCTGCCAGTGTGAACGGTTGGTGACCTTTTGCTTTAGCTTTTAAGACTCCTTGGGAACTTACTCTTCAATCACTTTTCTTCCAAGAATTTCTCATACTTCTATACAAAGAGGAGTTCCTTCTATTCATTAGCTGCAGACTATGCCTCAGGCTCAGCTGTGTGTTTTGAAGGGTAGAGTATGCCATAAAAACTGTCCTGGCAATCTGTAAGACGAATTGGCTGAGCAGGCAACATCACCAGATTTTTAAGATGTCAAAACCAAATCTTACTGCAAAGTGAATCTAGCAGTTAGTGCAGCTCCAAGACTGCTCTAAAGAAGCAGCCAAAACATATGAGAAGCCAATAGAAATTGTCTCTTATAAAGAGTAGAGGAAAGACAAGAAAGACAATGGTTGGAATTTACAGTATCTTGAGATATTTGAAATTTGATTGGTCATGGTGCATTTAGGGTTTCTTCTTGAAACATAGCTTGATGGGTGTGGAATGGGGTGTAGACTGCCTGAGTTTCCATAACCTTTCTCTACAACATTCCTTTAATCATGTGATAGCTCACTCCTGACTGAGACTACATAGCATTACGGACATCGAAATTGCACTGTCTAAAATATACCAGGTTACTGCAGAGAATGTCTGAGCATAAAATATGAGTACTTCCCCCTCCTTCACCATTGCCTCACTGCATTACCTTAAAAAAATCTGTTTATTTCTCATCTGGAAAATGGGCAATAATAAAACTGATGTACCTTACATGGCAACTGTTAAGATTAAGTAGCTAATGCTGTGGGGCTCATTTTTTCAGAGGTTTCCTATGTTCCAAAATAGAGGCATATAGAAACAAAGGAAGAAATTGCATGTTTAAACCAGACAGTTTCCTTGTTCAGAGAAACAGAAAGGATAGACATAGATTTTCTGAGATTTCAGTTTCCTTTTCTTTTGCCAGTTACATCTACATTTGGAAGACTAATGCTCTAATAATACTTGCTACTCATTTGGAAATTCAGATGAGACATTTGGGTTTCCTAAGTAGTTTTGCATTAGACTTAAGCTATCTCATAAATAAATGATGACTTAAAAAAATCTGTCTACATTTCATCTTATTAAAGAAAGAAGGTCTATTACAGAAAGAAAAACCCCAGGGTGTTACTGTGTTGGTCCTTCAATATGTATGTGATATTATTTAACCATACCAGTCTTTAGCAAATCAATTGATTGTACTGTGCTTTGGCCTGAGAAAAACTACATTGTATATATTTTACTAATTTTCAAGTTTGAATGTCTATGTTTATAAGAATATACATATATATAGTATGTATACGTATATATAAGTATTTGATTATGTATACTGATGTATGTTTATACCTTGTATGTACATATGTACATGTACAATATATGTATAAATATGTATAAAATTATTTTCTAAATTATTACATTTCTAAAATAAAATGTGTTTTCTGAACAACTTTATATGAGCCAGTCTGAGATCCTATACTTAGGCAGAGCATACTGCACTGCCTTTGCACCTCCATCAGCCAGGTTGCATCTACCTCCACTCTGACTGAGTTATCGGTGTAGGCATATTGATAGTCTTAATTTCCTACCTGTAAAACGAAAGGCTAGTGGAGCAGATAAACACATCAAAGACTATGAGGCATGTACTAAAGTACATAATAAGACTAGGTATTTATGTAACTAAACCCAAGGGAATCACAAAGCTGTGATGATTTTATCCTGTTTTCTAAAAATTTCCAACACTTATTAAACATCTTGGAGAGTCTGATTCAGCAAAGCAATTAAGCATGAACTTAACTTGAAGTCAATATACTTAACCACTTGCCTATAACTAATTATGTGCTTAAATGATTTGCTGAATTTGTAATTTAATATAAATGCATATGAAGTATGGGATTTTGGCTTTTTTTTTTTTTTTTTTAAATACAACTTAAGGGAATGTTTGACTTCTTAATTTCGAATTGGTTTCTTCACATTAAGATTTTGCAACTGAAATCTAACAACCTAATGTAAAAAACAATTTTTCTTCTCCTTTAAAAATCAGATGATGTCTATGAAATATTTTTCACATCCTTTCTTGAAACATTGTCTTACATCTCATATACAGTTTACTTATATTTGTATTTTCTTAAGTGAAAAATCTTCTTGTAATTTTTTTTCTTTCCTAGATAACCTATTCCCTTGTAAACTCCCTCCTAATTGCTCTGAAAAATAATTCTAATAGATGCAATATGCTCATTTCAGTGTTTTCCTGTTATTCATTTAAGAGTCACTCATTATTCAGAACAAAAACCCCCAATATGGTTCCTAAAAAGGTTTGCTTTGAGATTAAATGAATGGTAAAGTTAGGAAAATTGCAATGTTTGCATTTTTTCCAGCTGTACAAAAGTAAACATTTAGAAAAACAGTCAATGGGAAAAAAAAAATTCCATGAGGAATAGGATGGCTTTTCAGACTCACTGAATCCAGGAGCAGTGCAATGGGAAATCTACAGAGGTTACATAACTAAAATCAACCAATATTCTGAAAATTTAAATTTTTGTAGGCAAATGCGTTCCTCAAATGTGTGTGGTTTTTAATCATAAAGAATCATCCTAAAACACTGATAAATTTACCTCTTGCTTTACAGGTTTTTCCAGGTCCTGCTTTATGATTTTTTTTTTTTTTTTTTTTTTTTTCTTCTCACTATTTACTGCAATCAAGTGCTTTTCCTGTAATTGCTCCCATAATTTTTCCCGGAGTTGAGTCTGCAAGATGTTGCAGTAATCATTTAATCAGTAACAACACATTTTTTTTATTCCTACTACATGATTAAATTAGTATAGTTTACATGTGTTACATTTAGAGAAATCACTGACTCATCAAACCAAAATAAATATTGTAGTCTAATTAAATCTCTTCTGATTTTATAGAATATAAAAAAATCTCAAAATAAGGTCAAGATTTTCCATGTTAATTATAAATAAGTGACTCTTTCTAACAATTAAATTATATCTAAACTTAACTCACAGGGAAAAAAAATGAAGTTAGACAAAATATCACTAACACTATTTACAGCGATAACTTAATTTGCCTGGTTCTGGAACAATTAAGTTTGCTCTCATTGTCTTATGATATGGCTCTGATCTCAGCAAAAGCTTACCAAGACCTAAAAACAGCCCAAGATCTTTTTCAAACATCAACACAAGATGTTTAAAAATTTGTGTAAACAATGAATCATTAATAAAAAAAATCTGAAAAATGAAAATGTATTCACTTCATTTGCAAATACATTTTATTATTTGTCACATTTTTTCTATACACATTTGTTCACCTTTTAGTGACTTTTTGCCTCTTACTATCATTGATTCAGTTTCTTCCAATAGTATTAAAAAATCACTAAAGAACAGTCTCAAAGATAATGTTCCATATTTTTAGTTTTTATCACAGGAAAGATTTTAAATTACGAAGTTGTCAACTATAGGCTGTTTGAACTTCCCTGAAAAGTTTCCCTACAACTGAAAAAACATCAAATTTCCCATACTTGGGATGACTGGGGTTTTTTACCACAACTTGTGAAACAGGACCTGTTTGAACCATTTTTAGACAAAAACAGAGATTCAAACAGATAGATTGAAAAACCTGTATGACTTCTGGTATATGTTGGAGTTCTGTCCAGTAAGGACTCCATGCTGACAGAGTTCTACGGAATAGTTAAATGTCTTGTGTCTTTATGCCTTGGCAAACACAAGTTGAATAAGCAAGTGGAGCTATTTCCTCGGTAAAAGATCAGCCATAATTTCTTGGACATAATGAAACAGCCTTTTCAGTTAGGACAACTGTAATTGTTCTAAAAAATAGTCTTTGCTTCCATCATTTAAACATCTTTACTATATAAACCATATATACCTTTGACTATGATTACATAGTCGCATACCAGCTTATGTGTTGACTTGATCTTGGCAAGCAGCCAACTGCCCACCCAGCTGCTCTGCTACTCTCTATCCTCAACAGAGGAGGGTGAGAAAATAAAATGAAGAAAAATCTAAAGGAAAAAGATAGAGAAATCAATTACCAACATTACAGGCAAAATATATTTGACATGAAGAAAATTAACTTAATTTGTTGCGAATTAAAGCAGATTTGGACAGTGAGTAACAAAAGAAAAAGATGAATATTAAAACTTCCCCTTCCCCTTTTTCCCAAGTTCCATTCCCAGCACCTCTTCTTTCTCATCATCTGCCCCTGTCCACATACCCAGAGCATCACAGGGTGTGGGGAACAGGATATTACAACCTGTCCATAACAGTCCTTCTCTACTTTTCCTTCCTCCTGCTTTTCCCCCTCTCCCCAGGCTGCAGCCCTGCAAGAACCACTCCAGTGTGAGTCCTCTTCACCAGGAAAAAATCTGCTCTACTGCAGGTTGTCCACAGGCTGCAGTGTAGATATCCACTCTGGTACGGTCCTCTCCATAAACTGTAGGGCTCTCCACTGGTCTTGTTAATGAAGGTAAATCTCTCCTCCAGCTCCTGGAGCAGAGCTCTTTTGCCCTCATCCTTCTCTGACCTGTGTGATTGTGCTGGTTTTTGTCACAGTGTGTGTTTGTTTGTTTGTTTTTCCTCCTCTTTGGCTTGTCCAGTATATTTCCCTTTCTAAAATATGTTTTCTCACAGGTACCACCATCCTTTCTGATGGGCTCAACTGTGCCCTGGGGTGAATTCATTGGGACTGCCTGGAACCAGCTGTATCCCACATGGGACAGCCCTGGCCTCCCCTCCCAGAACCCACCCGGCCAAGACTCTGCCATGGAAACCCAATACATCTCAAAGGTTCTAGAAATTGAACTGCTACAACTTCAAAGATTTTCGTGTTAATTTTGATCCAACTGAAAATTCTATGCATCACTTTTACCACATTATATGAAAAAACTTTCAAGACATAAAATTTGTAGGATTTATTTGTCATGATCACAATGAAGAGTTGCTATTTGTTTTGAGTTGCTAGTAGTCTTTGTACTACTAACATTGTCTGTGATTGCTGTCATCAAGACATCATTCTCACCTTGTTTGAATAATTTCATGTGAACTATTTAAACTGCCCTTTAAAAAGTCCCCCACAGCCTTTTTTTAGTAGGACCATAATTTATTAATAAATCTAAATGTCAGAAGTTCTGAGCAATCAGTACATTGTTTAGTCAGAGCGATAAGTACCTAACTCAAGTGACCAGGGTCACTGTTTGTTCAGTCCTTGGTTTTTTCAGCCTGGAGAAGAGGAGAGTGAGGGGAGACCTCATTGTGGTCTTCAACATCCTCACCAGGAGGAGAGGGACCAGTACTGATCTCTTCACTCTCATGACCAGTGAAAGGATTCAAAGAAATGTCATGAAGCTGAGTCAGGGGAGGTTTAGGCTGGATTTCAGAAGGTTTTTCATGCAGAGGGTTGTTGGGTGTGGAACAGGCTCCCCAGGGAAGTGGTCACAGCACCAAATCTGACAGAGCTCATGAAGTGTTTGGATAGTGCTGTCAGGCACATGGTGTGACATTGGGGTTGTCCTGTGCAGGGGCAGGAGTTGGACTTGATAATCCTGATTAGAGCCCTTCCAAATCAGCATATTCAGTGATCCTGTGAATCTTTAACCATTTCACCAGAATATTTACCTTTAAACCACCAGCTTTTAAACTTTGCTTGTTTGGAAATATGAATGAATTTGGTTTACTGCACCAGAAGTCCTACTCAAGAACTTTTTCATTGGTCTTCAGTACTTTAGAATAGTTTTGCTAGGATTTTTCCTATTCCTAGCTCAGTGACTTGCATACTGTTTCTACTCATGTATCAATTCCTGATTCTTTAACCTGCATGCACTCAATTGGTAGGCCCAATAATCTGCATGTGTAAAGTCCTAAGAGTTCCTTCTTCCTCTTCCTTGAGCAATGGCAGCCTCAGAAAAAGTATTTATGAAGAAGATAGGTGACATCTCCAATATTCATGATTTTGTGTCAAACATTACCTTATGATATATAAATATGTAAAATGTCAATTTATGACATTCACTATAGTGAGCAGAAAAGCAAACAAAAAATATATATTTCAATTCTTGTTCGATAATAAATAATGATAACTAAGATTATATAAGATTCACTTTCTCAGACTAATTTCTAACAATAATCATGCTCATAATATTAGACCTGTACCTGTAATGGCTGAGACATTGTTCAATCTGCTGCACCAACACAATGTGTATTTCTGTTTGTCCACTGAAAATCTTGGCAGACCTGTCAAGCACTCAAACCCATGACCTGACAATATTAAATTTATTTCCATTATCTTAGTTCATCCTGGGTGTAATTTTACATGGCAAGAGCTTTCCCATAATATTATATGACATAATATTGAGGTATTGTGCCAGCAAATATTCATCAGTATTTCTGTGCCTCTGTATAGTAAATGCTTATACCCATGGTGAATCAAGTTCATTGTCTGTCTTAACAACTGCAGAATTGACAATGTGTCCATTAATTAATAATTGGTGTTATATACAAGGTTCTATTTAAAAAAGTTTAAACCCCTTCGAAAAGTTGTGTTTAAGTGAGTAAGAAAAAATTCCTGCATAGGTGAA
Source organism: Zosterops lateralis (assembly GCF_965231275.1). Taxonomy (NCBI): domain Eukaryota; kingdom Metazoa; phylum Chordata; class Aves; order Passeriformes; family Zosteropidae; genus Zosterops; species Zosterops lateralis. The sequence continues at coordinate 122,494,070 of NC_139762.1, forward strand.
AGTCTTCTCTGATTTTTCTTCTTTTGCTGGTGAGACATGTCTGAAATGCTGAGCACAATCTTGATTTATGACAACCACAGATTTGAAATTCAGAACAAATTTAGTGAAAAGCCTCTCAAATCTGTAGGGAACTGGAGATCCTTTGTTAAGAGAAGAGGAGAGATGTTGTTGTCCATTGAAATCTGCAGTGTGAAGAAAGAATGATTTGAAAAGGAAATAAAGTTACGGTCGTATTAGCTAAGGGTTTAAAAAATCTAATAGATATCAACTACACACAAATTAGTTTATACTGACTAACACAAGTGTGTTCCAGGCATAGCAAAGAAATACCTTGGTCAATTCTTCTGCCTGTAGCCTTTCCAAAGGCTTTATCTTTCTCTCATTAATCTCTTCACAGCTGCTCTTCAGATTTTTGTCTACATAGCTTTTATAATTTCCAACTGTTATTTTGGTTTTCTTCCTGTTTTCCCATTGTTTGCCTCATCTCTGTGTTGTATTTTTTTATAGAATGGCTATGCACTGCTTAGCATTGTCTAAAATTTGGGTGAAAATTTTGTACACAAGCAGTGATATTCTGTAGAAAGTTGTATTATTGTAGTCGAGTGTAAAACTTTCTTATGTATGCATGAAAATGTATATAAACTGCATGCCTGCCTCTGGGCTTACTTATGAATATATGTGAATTCCTTTATCTTCTTCTATCAAATTTTAATATAGCCCAATTTTTTGCTTTTACTTTTCATCTCCATAAGGTAATAATAATTCCCGTCATCACATAATATCAAGACTTTTTTTAAACTTATTTAACTGTTTTTTGGCAAACACAGTCTATCTCTTAGATTTAAATATGGTATATACCAGGCTAATTTCCTAAATAAAATTACATGATAATGCTGTATTTGTTTCTTGTCAAATAATTAAATTTTTTAGTATGTCTGTGAAATTATATATTTGTTTACATCAAGATTATTCTGAAAAAAAAAGGATGTGAAAGAGGACGGGGTTGTTTGTTTATTTATTTGTTTTTCTCAGATAGAGAAACTATAGCAAAACTATTGATGTTGTTTGCTTCCAAATTGTGTTACAGTGGGAGCCTGTACTGGGTTCCAGGTCATACTGGTCATTTTATGAGTGCTTCCAACTTGAGGTAGAGTTGTTATTTAAAAAAGGTGTGGACAAAGAAAAAATTCTAGGCAGATAGGCAGATTAAGAAGCTAAGAGTCTTGTTTTAAAAAGTTTTTTATATTTTATCCCAGTTTAAACTATGGAGGTTAATTACCTCACTAGTAAATCTTAAAGCAGTCAGGATTTGATATTTTATATTTTGCTTAAATTTATAATTGAAATAAAAACTTCCTGATGATGAACTACTATAAGATAAGTAAATCCTTATACACATACAATTAGGTTATAAATTTTGGGCTTGGTATTTGTGCATTTGTACACCAAATGCAATAGAGTTGTATAATAGAATCATAATCCTGAATGAGGTACTATTGTGATATATATTTATATTAGACGGCTGATCTAAGTTTTCTTTTACTTATATGAATATATATGATGATTTCCTAATATGCCTACTACTTAAATACTAAAACTCTGTATAACCTGACAATTTTCACAAGACTTTTACGTTGATGGAAGAACCCTTGTTATTTCTCAAAATTTCAGTACAACTTGGTCTAAAGGTAACACCTTCAATTTTCAAAATACATAAATGAAGGCCCCAAAAATAATTAAAGAACTAATTAATGATAATTAATTCATTCTAGAGTATGCCATCATTGACAAAAAACAAAAGAAAAAAATCCTTATTTGTGTTTAATTTTGGCATGTAATTGTCACCACAATACAAATAGAAACATATGCAAACATATATAATTATGGATAGGTATATGCTGAAGATTTAAAAATATTTTTATATATATTTATATGAATATAAAATTTTAGTTGGCTTTTTGGAAAGGTATTTGGTTTATAGAACATAAAATCACAGATAAAATCTTCAGATTTTTGTCTACAAAGCTTTTATAATTTCTGACTGTTATTTTGGTATTTTTCCTGTTTTCCCATCGTTTGCCTCATCTCTGTGTTGTATTTTTTTATGGAATGGCTATGCACTACTTAGCATTGCCTAAGATTTGGGTGAAAATTTTATACACAAGCAGTGATATTCTGTTGAAAGTTGTTTGGGTTGGAAAGGACTTTAAGAATCATCTAATTGCAGCTCTCCTGCCATGGTCAGAGACACCTTCTACTAGACCAGGTTGATCAGAGACCCTTCCAGCCTGGCCTTGAACATTTGCAGGGATGGAGTATCCACACCTTCTCTGGGCAACCTGTTCCAATGCCTTTCCACCCTCAAAGGGAAGCATTTCTTCCTCATATGAAACCTACAGCTACGCTCTTTCAGCTGAAGGCCACTCCTCCTTATCACATCACTCACTACATGCCTGGCAAAAAGTCCCTCTGCAGCTGTCCTGAGGCCCCTTTTGTACTGGAAGGCTGCTGAGATGTTTTCCCAGAGCCTTATCTTCTCCAGGCTCAACAGCCCCAGCTCTCTCAGTCCATCTTCAGAGAGGCCCCAGCTCTCTGATCATCTTCATGGCCCTTCTGTACACTTGTCCCAAAAGTGTCCACATCCATCTTATTTCAGGGGCCCAGAAATGCGCCCCATGTGGAGTCTCCTGAAAGCAGAGAGGCAGAATCCCCTACCTTGACCATCTAGCCATGCTTTTTTGATGCAGCCCAGGATATGGTTGGCTTGCTGGGCTGCAAATGCACATTGCTGTAATATAGTCTGTTTTAAACCACCTACAAAAAAGTTTCTATAAATCTACTTCCACCATTATCTACCTCTCTTCCATTATTTCAATCAAAAAGTTCTCAAGGATAATTGAACAGTATATTTAGTAATCCTGTAGTTTAGCTTTGAAAATATGAGTCAAGTTATTCTGCTGAAGATCTTATAGACACGTACCTCAGAAAATAGGCTTACTTCTTTGTATGAGAGCAAAGGTGTTAAATCATGCTATCAACTAAAATGTTATTTTTTGTTCTAAATTATTTTCATATTTTTATTTTAAGCTATTTGATACATTACTTAATAGCTTTTGACTTTTCTAGTAGAGTTTTTCATAATGTGCAATTGTCCTACATTTCAGAACAAAACTATCAAATTAGAAAATGAAAGCAACTACTCCAGTATCTCATATGAGCTTGAGATCACTTCCAATCTTCTGTCTGCCTGGATGTAATTTTGGCTGTTACAAAAATGTACCTTTTTCAAATGCACCCACACTACTAAATCAGCCCTGCTAATAATCATACTGCTGTGTTTACAGCTCGACTATTTTAAAGCCAATTCTGAACTTATGAACAATTACTTTTTAACTACTTTCATAGTACTGACTAGTACTGAGACAAGAAGAGATATCTACAGAATCTCTTGAAAAATAATGGCAAACTGTGTTGCCTCCTTATTTGAAAAATGTCCAAATTCCCTTTTGTAATAATAACTATTTATATAGATATTAAATATTTAATCAATATATTTATTATTATATAATCATAAAAAACTTACTTTTAGTATGTTATAGAATGTATGACATGAGCTATTTTTTCAATTTCTTTTTCATGGGTTGTCATTGGTAATGCTTTTGTTTGTTTGTTTGTTTGTTTTTGCTGGTTCTGGCTTATACATGATTTTGCTTTAGATCAGTATGAGGCTAACTTACACAGACTTAGCCTACTTATAACATTTCCTTCTTAAAATATTGGAAAATTCTTTCCTTTTTTTCCCCCTAGTCTTCTGGAAGTTTCTTCAGAATTTTGAGATTGTTTTGAGATAATGGTTAATTGATAATTGAGATTATTTAGAAGAATCCTCAAAAAAATCTGAAAAATTTCCTTAAGTAAAGGATGCCCAATCCTGATAATTAATAAAATTTAAAAATGTTAGTAAAAAACCTGTCATCCAACATAGTTGCAACAGATGGAACAGAAAGAATTTTCTTGGCACATTAAATTAGAATTATGTAATTTTGCTTCCAACAATAGTAACACGTAGAAAGTGTAGGCTTCATATCTTATCCAGACTGTTCTCTCTATTATTTTTTATTAAAATATTTCCTATGTGGCACTGTTAATATTTATTTCATCCTGATATACTAGAATATTTTGTACTATTGTCAGAAATAGGGAGGTAAGCATTGAAATTCTTTTTTCCTTTTGATGTGTTTTGGTTGTATGTGTAAAAGTGTTGCCAGCAGGAAGTCCACAGGGATTGTCCAATATTGTATTGGCTGATTTCAGCCAGCCCCTACATACTAACCACCACATACCACTAAGCCCACCAGCCAGGCTGGTAGAGCATCTAAAAGATATTTAAGAAAGGGCAGAACCATTCCACTGTTGGAGAGGTGAGGTGGAGGGACTGGGGAAGTAAAAAATCTTAGAAGGGATACCAAGGTCCTGGGGGGGCTTTATGATGCTTGTATCCCCAGCTGTCTGTCCTGTTTACGCTGGATATTGAGTTCTACCCCTTTAAGACTTGTTCCCAGAGCAAAGGGGTGGAAAGAGAAGCGCTCAGTTTGTTTGCAGAAACTGCACTCACCCCTCTGCATTCTGCTCCTGGACTCTGTTGGCTGCAGCATAGACAGTGGGAGAGAGGTCTCCTTTGCTTTTTGGTTAGTTTTTAGCTAGCTGAAGCAGAGAAGTTCCCTGGACTGTTTTTTCTCCTTTTTCTTGGAACTGTTTCAACCAGTTCTGGACTGAAAAACCCAGAAAACACCCAGAGCTCACACCTGCAGCCCACCAGGGCCCAGGATGGCATTTTCCAGTGCCAGAGGGACTGATAAGAGACTGAGTGACCCAAGCTAATCCATGGTAAGGACTTTCTTAATTTTTCCATCTCTCTTCAGGACGGCAAGAGGTTTTATTGCTTAATATCATTCATTTTTTATGCTTTTGAACACTTTTTGTGTTGAATGAACAGTTTTTTCCACTTTTTCTCTAAGGAAATTTTTCCTGAACAAGTTGGGGCAGGGGCCACTTGAATTTGCTTTCTAGAGGGACCGCATTTGAAGGTTTCCTCCCCAAATTTGCCCTAAACCAGGACAGTCAGGAAGGTGGAAGAGGGAGAAGAGGAAGAGAAGGCAGAAGAAAGAAGGGAGGAAGAGAAGAGAAGAGAAGAGAAGAGAAGAGAAGAGAAGAGAAGAGAAGAGAAGAGAAGAGAAGAGAAGAGAAGAGAAGAGAAAAGAAAAGAAAAGAAAAGAAAAGAAAAGAAAAGAAAAGAAAAGAAAAGAAAAGAAAAGAAAAGAAAAGAAAAGAAAAGAAAAGAAAAGAAAAGAAAAGAAAAGAAAAGAAAAGAAAAGAAAAGAAAAGAAAAGAAAAGAATTGGAAGTGCTTTAGGTGCTAGAGAAGTTATCTGCTGCAACTTGGGGAGGACCCCATGCTGAAGAAGATGGATATTTCCTGAAGGAACTTTGGCCCCTGGGCAGGCCACACTGCAGCAGATTTTGTCCTGAAGGACTGCAGTCTGTGGAGAGAACCCACACCAGAGTGAGGCAAAAGTGTGAGAAGGAATGATCAGTAGACAGAAGTCATTAGGTACTGACTGTAACCCTCCAACTCCCACACCTATTATATTGCTTGCTGGGGACATCCTGGAGTTAGCAATGAAGGAACAAATTGAGTCTGGAGGCAGAAAGGTGCTGTTTTCATGTTTGTCTTGTTTGTCATTATGGAAATATATTGTAATTATCTATTAATAATTTCCCCTAAATTGAGTCTACTTTGTCTGAGACAGTAGTTGGTAAGTTATCTCTGACTTTTTCTTCTAAATATTTCTAATTTATTTTCCTTTTCTATTTTCTCTCCTGTCCTGTTGAGAGGGAGAGTGAGTGAGCAGCTGGGTGGGAGTTCAGCTGTTTCTTGAGATAAGCCCACCACAGTTATGTCATCTCAGGAAAAAAGATCTATGTTATTTTTATGGTTGCATATATTTAATACATTAATATATATATACTGTATATTAAAAATACTAATTTGTAATTAAATTTGGGTAAAATGTGTTACATATTTAAAATTTGAACTATGTGGAGTTTGTATTCTACTCTAAAACCTATGCATAGATTTATGGTTGCATAGATTTCAAGGTCTTGATTGAAGTAATAACAGCATATGCTTTTTGTTTTCCAATATCAGTGGAAAAATTAAATGTATTAAGTTTAAAGTTTGAATTATTAAAACACAGTTTTCAGACAAAAGAAGACAACTCTAAAGTGCCTAAAGGTTGAGTTGTGAATACATTCTGAGTAGTGTGAGGTGTTAAAAATATGTAGACACCTACAAATAAAGTAGGGACTTTGAGGGGAAAAAAAGGTGCTATTTTTAATTCATGATATCATAAACTTTGATCTTTGTTGTGTCATCTGAGTACTGAATGTGTTTTCAAGTTGTCCTCTGTGAAGTTAGCATACAGTCAATTTGCCAGGCAAGAGTGAGTACTTCAGATAAAAATGGCTGAAATTTGTCTACAGTTTATAAAAGGAATACCTTTATATTCAGAAGTTTTCAATATAGGCAAAAAGGAGAAGTAGTGGGTATTTTTAAATTACTAGTTTACATTTTCCTTACATTAGGAAATTACTATGAAAGTCATATCCTAAGTCATAGCTTGACTCCTTGATGTTGCAGACGTCTTAAAATACAGCTTAGAAACTAAGCAAACTCCATCTTTAGAGTACATGGATTATTTTTCCTGCTACTTCCACCCTTAATTAGAAATTTGTTTAGGATTTTCATTAACATTAAAGAAGTTTCTGTGATTCGGTAACATTTTTACTAAAATAACGTCCTGAGATACTGGAATCTTCAGATATATTACATGCAACTCCACTCCTTTGTGTTAATTTAGAACACAGTAAGGAGTCTGTATTACTCTACCACAGTAAAAGCAAAAATAGAAACTATAATCACGATGTAGAGTAAAAAATTAGCTCCTTTTAACTAGTCTTAAAGAATACTTTTCCTACATTTTTCATTTTAAAAGTGAGCTACAAAAATGTAAAATTCTGAATAGCTAATAGACTGTATGCCAATAGCCCAATTTAAAGACATGAGAAATCACAATCAGTTAATTAAATAAATCAGTTAATAAATAAGTAAATAAATCACCATTGGTTAATAAATAAATAGGATTATGGTGTTTATCTTCCAAATAAAGCATAGATTACTATGTATATGATATAAATTTCAAATATTTATTTTTCTTAATGAAGATAAAGTGTAGATTGTGAACTATATAAAAAATGCAAACAAAATAATGCAATAATGCAATTCCTATGCATTAAATGAAAATAAATTATCAATAAATAGTAAATTTAAACTAGGTCTATATACATTACAATGAACATAAGACTTAGAAATAAAAGTATTAATTTCATAGTTAAAAAAAAAAAATTAGATTTAGGGTGGGATGGAGCTATCCAGAACTGACATTGATAATTATAAAAAACTTAGAATTTAAGCTGCTTATTAACCTGGGAAGTTAACCTAACAGTTTTGCACTGGATGAAATAAAAGTTTTAATTAGAAAAGGACAAAGACATAGCAGAACCAGACAGTGCTGAGTAATTTATTAATATATAGCAAATGAATTACTTGTAAAATTACTCCATAGGACTCCATGACATGATAAAAATGTGGAACTTTGGAAGAAAGGCGAATCATGAATTGATGCACAGACACAGAATGCATCATGGCTGTAAAGGTTTCTCTTTAAAGACAAGGAAGGATCTGCACAATGCAAATGAAAGAGGAGGGGCAGAAAATAATGAAGAAGCCAATGACATTTGCAAGCCTGAGCAATTGCAAGGGCCAAGTCTCTTCCTGCAGTCTGAAGGAATGAGCAGAAAAGGAGTTTCCCAAGCGCGCGTGTGTGTGTGCGTGTGTGTGTTTGTGTGCATGCAGGTATAAATATGTGTTCTCTATGATTTAAGGAAAAATTCACTATTTGAATATTTGCAATTTGATCTCACTATATGCTAATCATAATGTAGATAACATAGAAAGATTAGCAATATCTGAGCAGATCAATAAGTTGACACCTGTGATTTATTATTGAGTAGGATTATTTGCAATGCATATGGTTCTTTATAACTTTTTTAATAACTATTTTTTTAGTTTGCTCCACTCACACAAAACTATATATAGAGTTGAAGATACCTTGGAAGGAAATTTCGTCAAAATAATTGGTAAAAGCATAAGGAAAGTATTAGATGTAGTTTTCAGTAATTTAAATTTCTAATATTTGATTTTTAAATGATGAAACATCCAATAACCCAAATGACCCTACACAAACATATACATGGAATAAATTACTTCAAATGAAAGCACAAAAATTATTTGTTCAGCTGCTCTAGTGGCTGGAAGGTTAGGAACAAAAGCTATTATTGTTCAGTGTATTTTTTCACAGGAAATAGACAGTGGCAAACATACAGTAGTTCAACACATGAGATCAGAGACACAGTTTTTATAGTAAACCAAAACCAGATGTTGGAAGGACTCAAGACCTTTACAGAAATTATTACTTATGTTTGCCTTAGAAAGCAAAGAAAGTTTACAGAGAGTCATGTACCTGATTAAGAAAAAGACAGGTTACAAAAGCTATTCATTCAAGGAAAAATATTTGCTGTACAGACTGTTTTATATATAGGAGTTAGTTATGTACATAGGATTTGAATTTTATTTTCATTTGGTTTTTGAATGAGTATGCTAACTTCTTCATACTACTAAACAACTTTAGAAATAAGAAAAAAGTTAAATATTTTTAAACTGAAGGCCAAAATTTTGCAGTAAGCCCTTGGAGTTTAAGTTTTTTCATTAATGGATACAGAATTAGGCATTAAAGAGGGTTTATTGGAGAAAAAATTGAAAGTATGGTACTATATAGATAGCATATAGATTTTCATGTAACATAGTCTTTCTCTGGTTAAATATTAACAATTTGATATCACTGGATGCTAATGGATTTAATAGGAATTTGATGGAATGGTCAAAAATAGGGTCTCAGTGCTGCATTCCTGCAGGTTACTTGCAAATATGCACTTTAGAAAAAAAAAAAAAGGCAAGACCATAGCATGTTAGACACCAAGGTTTATCTGCCATATGGCACAGATCTATGGGAAGTGAAACACTACTTCTAGTACCTCCCAAACTATTTGTTTTTTTGTCTTTGTCGGACCATCTTATGCAGACATTAGGCTAACTTTTCCTAGCAAATGCTTTATTTCCTAGCAAGGATTTTGTTTTTATTTCTGTATTCTTTTCTTGCAAGGCTGGGTTTAAATGGGTTTAAAAAATGGAGGTACTCAATTTTTTAGTCCTTTTTTAGTCCATTACCTCTAAAGCTTTAGAGTCTTGAAATTCTGGAGCTGGGTAATCCTGCTATTTTGGAGACATGTCTGTAGGTAATATGTAATGAGTAACAGGAAGCATTGCAAGAGTCTCTAATAACAGAGAAGCTGTTGGAGGATGTAGTAACTGTCAAAGGGAAGTTTGTGCCTCTTTATTTTAACTCATAATTTGAAATCTGTTAGTCTTTTTCAAAACTTCACAGACATTAAATATATAAATTAAATGCATTACAAGTAAAATAATGACAACAATATACATAATATAATATCAATAATTAAATGAAATTATATTAATCATAATCCATATGAATCTTTAAAGAATATTTGTAAACAATAACCTGAAAAAAATTTTGAAAAAAATAACCTCAACCTCAACTTTCTTGAAGGTTTTTATTAGAATTTCATCCTGTTAAATAGTGTTAAGTTCCAAGTGGAGCTTCCTTGAGCAGAATTTGTGGAATTTGCTTTACTCAATATCCACTTGCAGGTGGAATCTGGTGCAAACTCTGATAGAGGAAAAGAATGCCTTTAGATCCTCCCAACAAAGTTTTGAGTATGCAGTTTGAGCTTAAGTTGAAAATAAATATATAAGTCATGTAAAATTCAGATCTTAACAAAAACAGGAAAACATGATCTAGACTCTACAAAATGGATCAAATAGAATGCCTTTAGTCCTCTATGGTTAACCTTATATAATAAGTCCTATTGGCAATATTTTGTCCTGTCTGTTTGATTAAATACTTGTAATTGTGTAAATGTGCAAACACTATGGGCTTTTTCGTGATAATAAATGCTTAAACATTTGATAGTAACGAATTCACATGATATTCTAGTTTTTATCCTAGTTCTAAAGTGTCTTACTAAATTTCCAAAGGAAAAATAATCTATCATGAATTTTTATTCAGTTAAAGTTAATTTATGGCATTCTGCAGTTTGATCTACACTCTGTACTGCCCATGATAAGACAGTATGCTATAATGTACCTTATCTTGTTAGATAATTTCAACTTCTTTTTCTGGACTGGCTTTTCGAAAATTTTCTTGCATTGATATCTACTTAAACATAGAGGTTGAAACTGAAGACATAGTTTTGCATTGATCTGGGAAGATACTACTTGCATACAAAGGTGTGTATGGTAACATCTATTGCAAAATATTCTTGGATCTACATTTTCCTTCTTCTTACATTTTTCTACTGTAATGAACGAAATATATAATGTTAGAATTCATGGGATGAGCTAATAATTTAATATCCCATTGAGATTTAATGGAAACATTGGACAGTTGTCTTTAAATGGTTTTGCAAGCATTTATGAAGGATTCAGAACAGGCTGATACTGGAGGAAATGTTCTGAGCCAGATAACCCGAGTACATATTCAAATCTTTTGATCTTGGTGTAGATTCATATGAGCAACTGTAAGAAAAGAAATTTTTTCTGTCTGGCTTCTACTAGGAAGTTGTAAACATCACAAGTTAAGCTACAGTGATAAAGAATGTTTCTAATTGGCATCCTTGCTGATCATTTCAAAGAGATAAATGATCAAAGAAACTGGACTACTCTCCTGTACCTAGAGATGACTCTTCCAGCTCAGGATTAATGTAATTTCATGATGATTGTTTTCCAACACAACTATACAGAATTGGAAAATCCTGCTTGCTGCTACTTTTCGTCTTATAATGTATTAGGGAAATAAACATATAATGGCCAACATTAAAGTAAAGAAACTAAAAAATTGTAGCATCACTATTAGTGGAGTGGAGCAATAATTAATTTTATGGCTAGTATGTTTTGTATGGAAAGTCTGCAAATGAGGTAATAAGGATGTGTTACATGAAGAATCCTTATAATACATTCATAAAGCTCCTGGGTGATTTTCAAGACACTTTGAAAACTAAATTTAACAACAGTGAAATTCACAAAATACTACAATGTGAAAAAAAGATGTAATCTTAACTAGTAAAATAAAGCATATTATCTGCATTAGAAGATAAAATGCCAGAAAGTGTAGTTCACAAGCTCATGTGTACTTTTGTCTGTTTAAGGATAAACCAAGATTAAGGGTAGTATTGCGGAAGAAACTGTTCTCTTGAAAATAGATCGATTTGGTATATATTACTTATTTTACCTCTACTAGCCAAAAGAATTGTAAGTGATCATGAGGCAAACATTTTGGACATAATTTCCTTGTTATCCTTATATTATATTGATAATAAAAAATTATTACACTTACATATATTTTTTTAATGAGAAATCATATAGTATTTTATATAATAATTTTCAAATTTTTATAAGACTGGAAAAAGCATTGCCCTTATGCTTAGAACAATGAAAGTTTGCATAGCAAAATGACCTTGAGTTTAGTTAGGTCAATACTTCGTAAATTCAGGTGAGTGGTAGATGCAGCTAAGGGTTAACGGGGTTGTGCAGGAGTGAGGACAGCATCTGATGAACAGTGGATGCAGATGGAGATTTCTGCCTCCATTTCTTTCTTCTGCTTGACAATACCACTAATGGAGTCACCAGAGCTCTCTTCCCTATCCCTCTAATATTTTCTTTGTTTCACAGGAATGATCCATAGTCTCACCCTTCTCCCATACTGCCCCACGCTTTTGAAAAGTCAGCCTTAACTAAACTTCTGGGGAACCCAAGAAAACTCTTTTCATGAGTACTAGAAGGACAAATAAAATTAAAAGAAAATTACTTCTGTAGTAGTTAATAGGATTAGTTCAGTTAGCATTGAAGGTATTCAAAATAAATATTTTTAATTTTTTTTAAACAGTATGGGAAACAGCACATAAAGTTAAAAAATGCTAATTGTTTATCATTTTACTGTGATGCTGTTTATATTTATAGTGTATTAAGAGGTGTAGTAGTGCATAAACATCAATTCAATTTTATATTTCCTAGTATTGTAGCATAAAATAGAAAAGTCATTATCTCACACTAACATATGTTATTCTGTTTAATGGAATTGAAAGATTACTTGATATTGAGTTTTAATGTAAAGATACATCTTCTCAGCTCTAGATGTCCATGTTCTATCTAAAAATAAAAATTAAAAATGCAAAACACTTGAATTGATCATAAAAGCCAACATAAATTATTACAAAATTATATTTACAAGTGTTCTGCATATACACTCATCCACACATTATCTAGTTAAATATTTTTTCCAAAAGACAATGCACAAAACTCTCTAAGGCCTCTTTTGAGTTTAACAAGTTTTAGATCAGTTCTGATAATGTCCTACGTCTGTAAAATCTTGCAGTAGTAGCAGTCTCCACAAACAATTTTCTTACATTAAAGAAACATATTTTGCTGCATATGTCGGATAAATTTATCTTCTATCATTTATATTTGTATTTAAATTCTACTAGCTTTGAGATGCTACACTTCTAGCTTTTTTAATAAATACTTATGCTGGGAAAGAACTACACTTCAATAACCTATGTAAATATATTGCATCTTATTAGACCTTAAAATTACATGTTTGACAGATAGCACACAGGTTCTCAAAGGTATTATTGCAATCTGTGAAACTTATTAGCTGTGATTTCATAGACAGTGACAAAAGATAATAATAATAAAAAATCATCTGTTCTTTAAGTCCAAGCATTTGTCCATAGATAATAAAAAGTCGTAATTTCCATACATGACTGAGAGAAAAAAAAAAGTCACCTTTATCCAGTTATCCAGGGTAGATGTAGTAAACAAAATTTTCTGTATTTCAAAAATTTATAAATTTGGGATTCCACATAACAATGTTTCTGGACTTGACTAAAAGCCAGTTAAAATCCTGGAAGGTCAAAGTATGTCTGTAAAAAAAAAGATAAAGAAAACCTGCAGACATTTTCAGTCAGAAACACGGGCTGGGGAAAATGTACAGCAATACCAGATGCTCTTGGTTTAGACTCCTGGAAGTTGTGGGTCCAAATAATTTTCCTAGACCATACATATATTAATACATGCTGCTTTTCCTGCTAATGTGAGCATATTTTATGCTCTTGTAGAAACTTCCACTAGTTTAGATTTTTCTCCCCCCCTTCTCTCCCTCACCCCACTCATTCTAACGATTTCTGCTTCTTCAGTAATGTGGGGATTCTAGATGATTTTTCTTTCACTGACTGCAGTACTTCAGCAGCTGCTTATACCTCTTCATTTTTTAGTGACCCAGCAGCTGAGCTATAATGGAAAAGTTAAGCAAAGGGTCCATCCTGAACAGTTCATAGTCCTATGTCTTCCTGAAATAAACCAATGTTTGCTGCCAGAAGTTCTTTTATTTATTTAAACATTTTGAGAACTATAACTCAGATTCGATGAAGTTTTGCTGGAATTAAGTAACTATTCAGAATTACTCTCTCGTAAACCGGAAGATGAGCTTTACCATTCTGTTCTCCACAAGAGTTTATTGGTTCATAGCCAAGGATGAGAGATTGGAGAAGGGGTTTGAGTTTCTTGAGTGAAAAGAAGCAATTAAATCTGGGTTTTTTTTGCAATATAGAAGAATATTCTAAAAATTGGATAGTAATTTGTTTAAAATACAACAAAATTAACAAATTAATGAAAAAACCATGAATGCTAAAGTGGCTTTTCATAAACCCATAGTTTGTGGTGTTGTAGTCCCTATACAAGAAAGTTAAATCTACATTCTGATGATTTTGAGAGATTTTCTTAAAGCAGGTGTCTCAACATATCTTATTATGACAGCATCAAGAACACATTTTTGGCATGGAAAAAATGGAAGGATTTATCATTTAAAAAATTGGAAAACAACAATTGATTAACATGATTTTGGTTTCCCATCTGGTGGATCCAAAGTGCTTCTGCGGCCAGGCAACAGTGTCGTAGTTTTCATTATGTTCCAAAAATAAGTAACATATGAAATAAAATTTAAATCTCTGACTCTTCAATGAAGTCAGCTTGGGTTCTCCAAAACACTTTTTTTTTTTCTTTTAGACAATTAATGTTAATACCTCTATGAAGGAGAAAATAATTAGCAAAGGAACAATAGTCACTCACAGGGGGTTTTTTTGGGTTTTTTTTGCTATCATTATATATTTTATCCCAATGTATCTCCATCATCTTCAGAAAATACACTTTTTTTTTTTTGCATCTTTTTTCTCATGTGACTCTTTTGCTGCCCAGCACTCTCCAGCTTTCTACAGGGAAGTAGTGAGAGTGACACTTTATACTGAAGCTTGATAAATGAATTCTTTGCCTTCTTGTTTCTTGGTAAGTGGACCATTAAGCTGTATGTCCTTGACTTTCCCTGTTGGTAGGATGAAAATATATAACAACAAAAGGATTTAACACTGAGTAAATTTTATTTTACTTCCTGTGATAGTATATTTTATAAATTATTTCTGTAATATACTACATGATTGAAAATGTGGTAGAATGATTAAAATCTGATATACTTCATGCTTCCACAAGTCTTTTTGAACTTTGTTGTTTAAGCATCTTAACTTAAGCTTTCATTCCAACTTGCATTATGTTGAGATTATAATATAAAGGAAAAAAAAGAAACTCCTCTGAACCAGTTTTTATAATGTTCATCCTTAACTGACAATAAGTAATTGGAAAAGAATTGTTGTATTTGTAAGGTTTGACCTTGACATTGTTTGTGTAGGCCTCCAAAGCAATTATTGTAGAAACTGAGATGGAAAACAATGGCAAAAAGCAGACAGAAATGCTTGAATTAGTGCAAATCACAAACATAGCTGAATGGTATTAGATGACAGTTTGCTTTTAATGAGGGAAGACATGAAGTAATTAAATCTTGACATACAATTATGAAAAATATCAGGTAACAAGCCTGCTATGCAATATAAAATAAGAAAAGACATTTTCTGAAAACTTGCCTGATGCTCTGTCATCTGAGACTGTTCTTTATGAGTGCAGGGTGAAGGTCAAGGAGGTATCTCAACTCCATCAATCCTTTGGACAGTTACAAATGACCTTTCACTTTTCATAAGACATTCAATATTCTGAATGGGGGGATATATTTTTCTGTGTTTAGAAAATAGCAAAATTGAAACCTTTTGTAGCTCACAAGGTGCATTTGTGTTTGCATCTCCTGAACAGCTCATTCCTTTATAAATGTTCATTGACACCAAAATCTCATTTACACGAAGTAAATGATTTTAAAATGCTGTATCTGTTTCAACATGTATTTTAACTTTTCATATTTGTATTACATTAATTTTTATGATTTTTAAATGTGTATTCTATTTTTTCTTCAAGAAATGTTTAAAAATACTATAGTGCTTATGATGTTTGGCTTTGAATGGCTGCTGTTTTGATTTGATATTGAAGCAAATCCAGATGCTACATCATATTTTTGTTTCATATTTCTTTTGCAAGGGTTAAATCTCAATGTCTGTTTTCATCTTGATTTCTGAAGGTGTGTATGAAAATTGTGTTGTTAGAATGTGTACCACCAGATGCATATTTCCTTGTGAACTTCCTCTGACTTACAAGGTTCAGCTTTAATCCACAGGAGTTTCTGTGTGTAAACAGAACTTGTTCTTTGGTTACATAGACTTTGATTCCAGTGGTACCTGTGTGAAGTAAGAATTGAAGATTTAGTTGTTATTATTTTTGTACTGAGTAAAAAAAAAAAAAAAAAAAAAAAAAAAGGTGTTGAGCTACTATTTCACCTATATTTTGGAAAATCTTAAGTATTTTTTTGCCCTTTCCACATAGATTAATTTAGTCTTCCCATTTGTTACACAAGTCAAAGGAACTTGAAATTCTAGACAAGGACTGTTGATGGACCTGTCCAATACTCTGCATTATGAGCAGATAATCCTTTTGCTAACTTCAGTTGTATTTTAGTATATAAATATAGAGAAAATAAAGGAGAGAAAAATAAAAAACCAGATATGTGGAAACATTGCAACAGAACGGGACAGCTTCATTAAAGAAATTAAAAAAAACCCACAAAAACCCCTTTGAAATAGAGCAAAATAACAGACTGAGACAAGTTGTGGAACAGAAATGTAAACTTAGGGAGAATGCAGGTGCATATCTTATAGTATCTTAGCCCACTTTCTGTACTTAATTAAAGATGTTAGAACATACAATACGATTCTATCAGTTTAGAAGAATCTATTACTACTTTTAGTACTGAAAGATACGTTTACTTTCAACTAAACATATTTATTTAAATCATATACAATATCTTGTTTATTTCCTTTAGAAATATGATTCAAGGTCTGCCATGGGCAACAATTTGAAATAAAACATAATTAATTTTATTGGATCTGAAAAGTTATTGAGAGCAGAATTATTAAAACAATTATCATAATCTCAAATTGGTTAAACCAAAGTGACGTTCATAATATCTCAGTAATTTGTTTTCCAAACTATGTCATGATACTGTCTTCAAAAATCTTGCGATTTAGTTTACCTGTATCTTACTGCTGATTTGTTACTTGCACTTTACAGTGAGGTAGTTTATATAGTCACACTAGCTTAAATCACAGTCTGAGAAACACTTTTTTTCTTTCTGACTCACTTTCTTCATAGGTAAGCTCTGAAATGGAAAAATAGGAAGAAACATTTCAAGACATTTTAAGGAAGAACTCCAGGGCAAATATGGTCTTCTATATATAAAGTACCCGTTAACACGAGCTTGCCTTTCAGGAATTTCACCAAAATGAAATCAAACAGAATTATAGTCCACATGAGCAGATATTTCACATGGAAATATTTCCTAAGACTACTTAATTACACTGAGATATAATGGCTATATATATGGCAAAAATGTGAAAAAACAGCTATTTAAATATTTCAGAAAACTTCTCTTAATTTTGATGAGGTACATTCAGTTTCAAAGCAGTTGCTGAACCAACTTCTCCTCACAAGGAAGTTGCAGACTGCAATGAGATCTCGTCTCCATCTCCTCCAGGATGAACAGACCAAGTGACCTTGGAGACTCCTCTTATGGCTTCCCCTCATGGCCCTTCACCATCCTTGTGTCCTTCCTTTGGGCACTTACTAACAGCACTATATCTTTCTCATATTTTGGCACCTAAAATGGGACTTGAGGTGAGGCTGCCCCAGTGCAGAGCAGAGCAGGACAATCCCTTCCCTTGTCCAGCTGGTGATGCTGTGCCTGATGCACCCCAGGACAGGGTTGGCCCTCCCAGCTGCCAGGGCGCTGCTGAGTCAGATTCATCTTGCTATTAACCAGGATCCCCAGGTCCTTTTCCACAGTGCTGTTCTCCACCCTCTTTTTCCCTAGTCTGTCCATACATCCAGACTTGCCCCATCCCAGGCACTTTCCCTTGTACTTCATATGGTGGGTGATTGCCCAGCCTCTAATAAACCCTTTTCCACCCACATCTTTTAAAGGACTATGCATGTGTTTTTCCTGGATTTCAAAAAATTATTAGAATTTTTTCTTTCTTAAAATGCTAAAAGTTTTTATTTTAGCACAGGGCTTCTGAAAGTATTCCTGTTTAAAACTTCTGATCTGTTTTCCTAAGAAGTTGTATCACTCTAATGTTATACAAGCAAGTACCACATGTAATGTATGATATGGTTACTCTTTCTCTTGGACTAATGTATGTATATGCTGTATTTTAAAGCAAATTGGGAAAAATAAAGTTGACCCATGCGAGACATTCCTTTTTCTTTTAAGCCATTATTAATTTGAATTTGTGAATGTTAATTAGGTACTCAGTCCAAAATTACACCTTAATGAACCTGTTAAATTTAAATTGTTGTCACAGCCTCAGTAGGTAACAACTGAGCTCCTGCTTATCCTTCCTTATATGTAGGTTAACATGGTGGAAATATAGATACAGCACATGACTTTTTTCCCTTTGTCTTCTTGGTTTGAAACTAAAGCTTGAGCTGTGATACTGGGAAGGAAAAGGCCAAAAGTGAAAAAAAAAATCAAGCTGACTAATATCTGGTGAAATAAAATTTATTTAAGCTTATTCATGGCTCAGAGTAAAGCTCAAAAACATACTTATATTCAAAAGCAATGACTTCTAGCCAAGCCATATACATTGAAATAATACACTATCTTCTTTTAAAAAACCCAAACAAGCAAACCAGCAAAAACAAAAGAAATTAAACATAGAAAAAAATGGCAACATTATTGTGGAGATTTTACATTAAGAAAAACAGAAACTCAGTTTGTGTTCCCAGAACAACCATTACTCAGTCACAGAGCAAATATATGAAAATACGGTGAAGTTAATACTGCACAGTATATGGCACAGAAATACAATATAATATGTACAGAAAGTGCAAAGCAGCAGAATTACAGTTGCTGTGGGAACCATACTTGGAATTTAATGACATTTGTTTGTGTCATATCTCAATCATAATGTTGCATTAACGTAGTCATTTGCATTTAATTCTATATTACATTCCTAGTTTAGAAGAACACATTTGCAGTTGCTCATGTCTCTGCTTCCAACAATGATTCAAAATTATATACTTTCTAAGATTATTTTGACAGAATTATATATAACTTCATGATGGAGCATCTCATTACCCTGGCAAGAGACCTTGAAGCAGGAAGTAGTTTGTGAAAGAGTTTGGTATTGGCAACTAAAAATCTTGTTTCTAAGGATGGTTTATGATCTACACTATTATGCTGTTAAACCTGTACTTTCATGGATGAATATTTTTGTTATGAGACACAGAGTGCTTAATTATTTCTCAGTGACCACAACTTCAATGTAAGTGGTCTGAACTTGTAAGAAAATAGCATGCATGATCCAGTTAAGATTCAATTTGTGCTTTATTTATTCTGTTTGAGAACATAGGGAATCAGAAGAATGAATTTGGGAAGAAGATACAGTCAGGATAGAGGTCCATAAGCTTCTGTCATCTCTTCTACAGAAAAGCAGTGATGAGAAGCAGGTAGAACAGCTACTAATCAGGAAAAGGAGAACTATGCACAGAAGTAATGAAGTAGGGCACTGAATCAACATTTTGTTTGAAAACAGTCTAATGGCCAACATGCCCAAAAGAAAATTATATATACTAGGTATAAAATAATTTAATAATAATTGTAAACTGATTATGAATTTATTTGTATATGATACTGTTATTTGAATGGTGATGTCCCTTAGGTAATCTATGCTTAGACCAAGATTTTTTTATTTAACCAATTAAACAAGGAAAGCAAGTGCACTGTTCAAACTTCTCTTATGATGAACCATCACTGACATGAGGATACTTATTATGGAAATAAAGGTAAAACAATGACCCCAAAAAGTAGTGAAAGAAATTCTAATCAGTTTCACCAGGAGAAGGACTTCACCTTGAAAATTCTACCTAAGTTTCTTTTAAACCAAGTACCAGAATTCTTATTGAGTATACAGAAGACTGACAAGATCTCAACATATCCATTTACTTTAAAAGATTGCAAGGATTAGAGTATGTTTCCTGGGTAAAAGACAGCAGAGAGAGTGAGACCAACTGAAATATACATTACTCTTGAGTACAAAGGCAAGGCAACATCATGAAAATCTTCTAAATTCTTTTCAAAGTTGTGAAGATATTTTGTTATGAAAACACAATGAAAACTCAAACGGAGTTATTGGGACCTGTTGAGAAAATTGCAATCCCTTGCATGAAGTTGCTGACTTCAAATTCAAGCCATATTCAAGGTTTTTTCATTGTGAAAAAAATCCTCTCTTCTACCACTTGCCTTCATATAGTTACTGAAGAGACTGGAATTTAACTTTAGGCTCCCCACTACCTGCATTCCACATTTATTTACCTTGGGTATCATTTCACAACATAATAGTCTTAATTTATTTATGGTTATCTATTTTGAGTGTGTCAGGAACAACAAGCTTTTGTACTTTAGAGAGAAATTAATTTATTTCTATGTCACATCTTCTTTTCTTTGAAGAGTTTAAATTATTTATTTATCTAATAAGAGACCTTATACAATTTCTTCCTGTCCTCTTTCTACAATTCAAATTACTACTACGTTTTTGCTCTTTTTGAGTTGTAGTTGTTTACTTCACTCAGTTGGAATGCTTATCTCTAAAAAAATAGATATTTCTCTTATCAGTGCAACTAATCAAATAATCAGCATGTGATTGTAAAATCTGTAGGAGCAATACCAAGGTATTCTCATTAACCAATCTTGTTAAGTGGTCGTGAGTAGTTGTCAATTTTTTGTCAATAGGCGGCTGGCGAAATGCTTAGTGATGACAAAAGTATTCATGCAGCAAGCAAGAAGTACTTGCTCTGAAGAAGTGCAAGGTCAAGAATTTTTGATTAAAAATGTGGAGAACAAAATTGTATAAAGCAATATAGTAGATGTGAAATGTCCAGCAATGCTGTAAGAAATACAGTACGAGGAAGAGAAGTTTCACACAAACCTACCCAGAATTAGTTTCAGACTCGCAAAGCATCTTACTGTTAGCAGATTTCTCTTGAATTACTATAAGCATTGGAAATACAAGGCCTGAGAGGTAGCTATTAGTTTTCTTCAAGTACTTTGGCATGGATATATTGGCTTGACATATCCACAAAGAAAATGCTGAACACCGAAATTAAGGAAACTGATGTTATTTGTCTTAAGACTATAAAGCCTCAGCATTTAATAATGGCTTTGTAAATATAGTATATCCTGTTGAATGAGGTATGCCACATCTTTTTTTCCTATCCTTTCTCCTTCTCAGGCTGCAGAGTATACTTATCATTGAATTCCAGACCTACTGAATTTTAATGGAACACCAGCTTTAAAGTGGTCTCTCCGGCCAAAAAAGTTCAAAGAAATTTTAATAACTGTTAAATGTTTTCACTGATGATCAAAGATCAACTGATATGACTATTGTCATTACAAATGTGATTTTTTGCTATTGATCTTTTCCTATCATGACCCTTGATAACCTTACTTTGGGTCATAAACCAAAAAACTCTTAAACTATTATCCAAGCAAGTGCAAAATATCTACAGAATAAGCCAAAATTAGCTGATGGTCAGGTGCAGAAAAGATCTACCCATTTTTAATTGTCTTTTGTTTTCCATTGGGTCTTTGAAAAGGGACATGTAAAATGTGTCCGAAATGTGGAAAATAAAATTGGAGAGATTGTCCCTGCAGTTAAAGCCTTTCAAGCCACTGGAACACTGTCGATGCTTCCAGGCTTTGATTGCCGGTTGTAAAACATCTCCATTTTTCTATTTGTTGGCAAGGGTCTATGCTGGAGAAATTTTCTGTGAGGATAAATTGGCAGGCAAGAATCTGTTTACATTCTAAGGCTTGTGTCTGTAGGGCTAGAAGCCTTCTTTGCTTTTTTCAGTGAGATCAACTTTATCTGTGTGATAGGCTTGCTTGAGTGGATGGGCTCTGTGGAGGTTTCCTTTTCCTGGCTTTGAGAAAACTGAAACATTGGAACACATTATATGTAATTGCAAGAACAGTTAGTAAGCCAAACTTGGAGAGCCTTGGGGCATTTTGGTTTGTGGGTTAAATCAAGCATGAAGTCATGGGAGCAAGAATCCTCTCTTCTTTGCCCATAGTTGGCAGCATAGGAAGGAATCAGGCTGGTGCAGAAACTGGAAAAAGAAAATCAGCTGAGTTCCCCTAAGGCACTGTTCTCATTATCAGCCAGTGAGTAGCTCTGGCTAGAAATAATGCTGCTCATCTAGTGCGCATCCTGCTCCTGGCTATAATGAATCACAGTTTGCCAGGGTGATGCATACACCTTGACTTTGGCAGTAATCCACTGTCATAGCTACCTATTCCCTTGTAAGACAACAGGAGGAGGGAACATTTAACTGAGGTAGGAATCTGCATGAAGGCAGTTCCTTGCCGTCCTGGCAATGTGCCTCTGATTTCACACAGCTCCAGGCATGCGAGCTCTCACTGGGCAATGTCTGAAACAAGCTGGTGGTTGATTCAGGCAACTGACTGGTATTCTCACCTCTCAGTTTGTGGCAGTTCTCATTTCTGTGCCTCTTCTTAGCCTTTATTTCTTCTGGTTATTTCTTTTTCCACATCTTCTTTCCTTAGTTTTCCTGTGAAGCTAGCATGTTTTTCACCTTGCTCTCCTCTCTGATAAAGATCTTACTGCTGACTTTCCTCCATGGCCTATGTATCTCAGCTGCTCAAGGTAGAAATGATGGTGAAGATTAGGTTATGAACCAGAACTCACCACTTTGTTGCCAAAGTCGGTGTTACAGGCTTACTAAGCTTTGAATATAAGTAGAACAGTGATGAAAAAATATCAAGGTTTTAAGCACTCTGGAATTTAACAATTCTTCTTCTACAGCTCTATGCAAAAAAGGGTCAGTACCACTGAAGAAGACAACTGTTTTATACTTCATTTCTTATCTTCACTTTACTGTTTTGTTAATCAAGAGAATGAAGCAGCAAGTGCTTAGATAGGAGAAAGTGAAGGGAACAGCAGAGCAGACAATGGGGCTCCTGTTTGCTTTAATTGCCAAGGAAAAATGAAGGACATTCTTGACAATGCTCATCACTTATTCTTGCACTGGAGGTGACTGACATGTATCTTTATGATACCTGCCTGTCAAGCTCCTGACATTTAGGCTAAGCCAGTGCTATCCTGTTGAGATATAACCATGTCACTTTCAAGTATCATTAGCCTACATTGCAGGTCAGAATTTCATTAGACTCTATTTCCGGTTCTGCTATGCTTGGTAAATTCTCCTTGCTAAAAAAAATTCAAATCCCCAAACAAACCAAGAGTCACCTATTCCCACTGTGGTGGTTGTTTTTTTTTTGTTTGTTTTTTTTTTTTTTGGTTTTTTTTTTTTTTTAATATTAAGGTAATTCAAGAAGCAAAACTAAATTTTAAGCCTTTTCTAAAGATGTTTATGATACCTTTAAGAATGCTTGTTATAAATTAATAATTTTTGTTTCTTTTATGTCAGTAACATTTTGAAAATAGAATAGCAAAACAATAAAGTTAATGACATAACCTGTGGTCACGTTAATGCCCAGGTCATTTTCAGATAGAAACTTCTACAAAAAAGATTGTCTTAAGGAAGGAAACTCCAGTTGCATTTCACAAGCAAATTTAGTAAAAAAGTAGAAGTATTTAGAAATTAAATTTTCAATAGTTTCAAAGAAAGGGAGGAAATGTGCATAGAGCATATTTGTAATTTCTTAGAACACATTCTTTTGTTTTCTTAAATGTGTATAATTTTATGAAGGCTCATCTCATCAAGTGAATGTCTACACCTGTGTGAGCTGTCTAACTCAAAGATGAGACAAGAGAGGCAATTGAGAGATACCACAGGACATGTTTCTGGATTACTTTAGCTGGCTCTTTTAGACTAACAATTTGTCTTTCAGAGCAATTTACTTTTCTTCACTGGCCTTACAGGGAATTTATGTGACTGATTCAGATTTAGGTATCTCCATCATAAATACCTATGTGTGACATTTCCAAAAGAATAGCTAGAAGTAACATTCACATTGTTAAATTGTAATGCAAACACACATTTATAACATAATTTTGGAATTAAGTAATGCATATTTTAAAGATATAGGCCTCATAGCTGGCAATCTGTGGGAATTATGCCCTCAACAGTTAGATGTTTGCTATTATAAATATTTACGTTATACAGAGAATTGGTAGAATGAATCCTATTGAAGACAGATCTGAAAGGGAAAGGCACTCAAGAAAGCATCATCCTCAGGTGTAAGAAAAGTCCTGATACTCAAACAGAAGTGTAGATGTATCAGGAGACCTGTTTGGCTAAGCAGAATTTTCCTGATAGAGCTCCCACCTTTAAAATCAAAACACAAGGGAAGAAAAAAGGGACGGAATACAATGGTGGAATCTAAAAACATTCCCCAAGGAGTGTAGGGATAATGTCAGGAAAGCCAAAATTCACCTGGAGCTCAGTCTTGTGACAGACATTGAAGGCAACAAGAACTTCTAATGCTATGTTGCAAAAGATTGAGCAAGGAGCATGTCTGTCCAATGCTAAATGGAGTGGGTGATTTAGCAATAGCAGACACATAAGGCTTAGATACTCAATACTTTCCTTGTCTCAGTCTCTCCTAGGTCTCTCTGATTAATGAAAGAATTCAAGAACTATCAGTGAGTTAGTGATAGCATGAGAGAACCCATAAAAGTCGATGGAAACTGATGGGCTGCATACGAGCACACGGAGAGAACTGTTTGATATCCTTGCAAGATCATCCTCTGTCATCATGAAAGTCATAAAATTTAGGAGAAATAGCCAAAGATTAGAAGATAGAATACGTTTCAC
This sequence comes from Zosterops lateralis, assembly GCF_965231275.1. Classification (NCBI taxonomy): domain Eukaryota; kingdom Metazoa; phylum Chordata; class Aves; order Passeriformes; family Zosteropidae; genus Zosterops; species Zosterops lateralis. The sequence continues at coordinate 122,518,724 of NC_139762.1, forward strand.
AAATCTGCAAACGAGAATAGAAAATATCCAGAGAACTACAGGCTATTTTAATTTAACTTCAGTCCCTAGAAAAATCAAGGAGCAAGTCTTCTTTTAAAACACTTCTGGGCACACAAAGGAGGAGAACGATACAAAGGAAAGTTAGTCAGTTTTAGAGAAGGTAATTCATGCCTGATCAATCTGATCATCTTCCATGTTAAAGTGTCTGGATTTGTGGATAAGGGAAGAGTAGTAGGTGTAATTTACCCTGAATTTGGGAAGGCTAGCAGCATTATCTCCAGAATATTCTCATGTTCGACTTATGACATTGCTGTCTGGATGTGTGGCTAGTGAATAGATAAAAAACTGGATGTATAGGCTGGTAGTGAGGATCAGGAACTGGACAATTATGAAGTTCTGTATTGAGGTCTGTTTTGTTTAACTTCTTTGTCACTGACCTAGAGGAAGCAATAAAGTGCTTGTTTACCATGTCTGAAGATGACATCAAACTGGGTGGACAATTCAATGCACTCGGGAAGGGTTGCCATTCAGACTGACTTGGATAGGCCAAAAGAATGGACAAAGACATTCCTTATGATGTTCAGCAAGGACAAAGATTTAATTTCTGCACGTGGAAAGGAAGAACTTCTTACCCTTATACAGGCTGGGGATGGACTGCCTGAGGAGTGGCTCTGCTGGGAAAGATCTGTGGCTCTTCACAGTCAGCTGAATGTGAGCCAGCACTGGGCCCTGGTAGTGAAGGCAACCAACAGCATCCTGGGCTGCACTGGCAGGAGCACAGCCAGTAGATGAGGGAAATGACTGTGCCCCTCTACTCTGTGAGATGTAGTCTAGGATTGTGCAGTTCGTACCACTCCCACCTCCCACCCTCACCCCCAGTCTGTTGCAAGACAGATTCTGATAGAGGAGTGAGTGAGTGGGAGGCCATCAAACTGGTCAGACCCTAGACCTGCCCTGGGCTTGCTCACCCTGGAGAATAGACAGCTTTGGAGGCACCTATTAGAAATTCTTTATGGTGACAGTCGTGGGTCACTGGAACAGACTGTCCAGGGAAACCATAGATGGCCCAGTCTCTGAAAGAGTTTAAGGTCAGGATGGAGGGGGATTTGATCAACCTGGCCTCATGAAGATGTTCCTGCCTTTGGCTGGGGGGGTTGGAACTAAATGACTTTAATGTCCCTTCCAACAGAAATTGTTCTATTATTATGTGACTCTATGGTTCTATGACAGTCCAGCAGTAAAGCATCTTGTCCAGAAAAATCTGCATTCCTCAATGTTTATAAATTATTAATGTATGTCTTCTTTTTTGTTAATTTGTTTTAACAATTAGGAGAGCAAGTTTTCAGTAGAGTTGTTGCCAGTATGGGTAAAGGATTTCTCAGGTCTTCATTGTCCTCCTCAGTAAGTTTTTGACTTACAAAATTTGGAGATTTTTGTTTGTGGTGTTTGGTTTTTTTTTGTAAGGAGCAAGCATGAAAAAGTAATGTTATGAAAATAAAGAGGTTTTCATTTGCATTGTGGACTAGTGATGCTAGTATGTCTCTTGAAAATAAGACATAATGAGGGCTTGTAATTAGACTGATCAAAGAGAAAGAAAGATAAACATAATCTATGTGAAGTCTCAACAAGAAGCTTGCATGCTGGAGAGTTATATAAAAAATGGAACCTTTTGTTTCATAGCTCACATTGTTCCCAGATTGACTAAAAATATTCTTTCTTTATTGCTTATAATAGCTGAGAACGGACAGAATTTTTATATTTGTAAGAGCAAATTAAAATGTTTTACTTCTTTATACTTTCTGTATTTCCCCAGTAGTCAATCTGTAGGTTATGAAATCAATTTAATTCAAAATTAATTGATTTGTTTTAGTACCAAAGCAAGGCAGATAACTCGTACTTCGAATGGCAGCCTTAATGAAGATGGAATTATAGAAATTGTTCAATTGTTTTAATCAGTTAGTTGAGCATATAAACAATTTAAAAATTCTAATTAGCATTACTCAACAAGAAAGTTTTGCATTTTGTGTGTCTCTTTCTACCTTGCAGTCAGGACACCAATATGAAAACAAAGAACACAATGGTGGGTTCAGCAATAGAGTGACAGCTTTTTTATCAATGATATTTTGTGGCTTTACATATACATGTATATGAAATCAGAGCTGAGATCACACCCTATTTAAAGTAATTGGCAAATTAACTCATTTCTGAAAACTTTTAAAAGGCACATGAGATGGGAAACACTCAGACTGCAAAGGCTTCTGTAATGCCAATGTGATCTTAGCCTGCTTAAAATAAGCTGGATACATTATGCCAAGTGAAGAGACATTGACACTTCCAGATATTAAAGTACTGAGTAGAATGAATGCTAGAGAGCAAAATGTTAACAGCTAAGTAGCTCCTACCTCTTGGACTTTTCTTGCTGTGTAACAGGATGTAAAGATCTCCCTTTTCTGTGTGTCAATTTTTCAAGTGATGGAAAAGCCAGCTCAAGGTCCCTTAAGACAGCTCAAGGTTCCTTTTTGTCCAGTATTGCAGGTATTGTTTGTAGCTTTTTAATCCAGGCAAACATTATCCCATCTTTTTCCTCTTCTCTTCTATTTTGATCATTAATTACTTAGTACTATTACATGTCAATGTGTGTTCTTGTTGTATGTACCAAAACATTTGAGTCCTCTCAACCTGAATTTTCTTATTGACCCTATTTCACTCATAATTAAGCTCATATTCCATGTAATAAGCAATTGAATCATCTGCAGAATTTTTATTTGAGTAAATATTTCCTGAAAATGATTTATTTTAAACATAGCCAGTTTGTTATTTTTAAAGTCAAAAATACATATAAAGTAAAGTCTCTTTAAAAAATTGAACTGTTATGTTTAACTAATGCTTGGTCGATTATAGTTCTGAAAATTAAAACTCCTGTACTTCATGTTCCAAATTAAAAGAAATTCTTCCTCCCATGTCTATCATTTTTAAATGACGGTTCTTCAAACTTTTCCTAAAGTTATTTAACATCACTATTAGCATTTTTGAGATTTGCAGCTGCTTACGAAGTAACCCAAAATGTGGGGATATGGGTAATATTGATTTGCTTTGTTTTCTGAGGGATTTACCCAATTGTAATGCTCTGTCGTGTCTTTGACATATTCCAAAATAAAGTCTTTGAATCACAACTATGTGCATCATGCTTCTCTATATTAAAGCAGTTTATCCCCAGCAATTATCAGATTACAGCAGTCCAGTTTTCAGTACCCATTTCTATCAGTTTTGTGAACAGGGATTTATTCCACAGTGCCTTGATGCTACAAACCCACCATACTTTGTTATCTTTAAGTTCTTGCAGAATGAGAACCTGCTTGAAAATTTCTCTGCATGGTTTGCCATCCCTTTTGAATGACCACAGCTCCTTCATCTCAAGCACTGTCTTCTATTTCATTGCAGACCCACATACTCTGGGCGTGGTGACCTCTTTAAATATCTCACCTATAAACCTTTCATTCTAGTGAATGCTGCATACTGTGGCAATTTGTCTGTTGGGATCATCAGTCTTGCTCTTGAGGTTCACATATGCTCTCTTCAGATGTCTTCATCCAGGAAACACCACATCTCATTCTGCTCACAGATCATAAGATTCCTCTTTGGTTTAGGTCCCTAATCCCTCAGACTCAGAGTCTCTTTTAACTTGTAAGAATAATACTGAAAGGGTAAAAAAAGACAATAAAACTGAATGTAACGACAGCCAATCAGTCAGTAACACCACCACCTCCCCCTCTGCCTTATATCTCCCTTTCCCACTTACAATCAGCAGCAGCTGTAGTGCAATTAAACTCAGCAGGTGTTCGGAGGAATTACATTTTATCACCACCGTCCCCTCTCCTCCTCTGCTCCCCCTTTTCTCCCCCCACTCCCACAAGACCCAACTGCCTTTCTTTATGGGTCTATAAAAAATAGAGAAAGTCAGATATATAACAGCACTAAAGTATCCAAAGAATTAGTAACAGAAGATGGTGATATATGGAAGAAAATGTGTTCACAGACATCCAGGGGATTTTTTGGAATAAAAACATTAATATTCCTTAAACTGATAGTTATAAACTCTTCAGGGTGTCTTCATTGTCTTTTCACTTCATGTAAAGCCCTTAACTTGATTGTATGAGGTTCTGAACATTCTTGTCTGGATTCAATAATGTGATTCATCATATGATTATGAAAGCCATGATGATGCTTTCATGTGGGCTACTTGCCTGCTTAAAATTACCTAAGAATGCAAGTGCACTGATGATCATAGTGGTTAGCACTTTTCAGAATCAAATGTTAAATAAGTAATATTATTATCAACTCTTTAAAATATTAAATCTGAAAGGATTGGATGGAAGACCCAATTTTCTTGTTACTAGCCACTACCATTAGTCAATAAAAAACTAATTCAACAGATATTTTATACTGCATATTGCCCATTAAAAGGGAAAAATAATCCTTCCTATTTTGTATTTCTTTTTCTGATTCTTGTTCAGTGTTTCCTCATTTCCTTAAGTTTCTTTATCAATCATCATGTTCTCTAGTAGATATTTCTATTTGTATTCATTCAGCTTTACCAGGATACTGAATCATTGTAGGACAGTAGTCAGGCAGATGATAGTGGAAGTGACTGAATATTCTAATTATAAAATGTCAAAGTTACCAATTTCTATTAAAGTTCTCTCTTTTTTTATTCTAAAATATGACTTTTTTCAGATCTCACTGCATTTAGATTGAAAATCACAAGGGCAAATTATAATTTTTAAACATTCTAGTTGATACTAATATTATAGAAACAATTATTAATTTTGAATTGATTATTTTAAACACCTTCAGAATTTAAGGTTTTACTTTGCACAGCTTACATTTCTGTGTGCAGAAGTTTTCTGTTGCAGTTTTTTCTAAGAGCTTATTCAAAAGTGGATCTCATGCTATTCTGCTGATAAAATTTACTGGGGTGAAAAATAAGAGTTTTAATTAGTAGGACCACATGTTTCAGCACCACAGGGTACATTTATGTCACTGACCTATGTACCCTGTTTGTAGACTGGAGCTGTATATGCCTCTGAATTAGGTGTTTTAGTAACAGCTAGTAACAATTTAAATATTTTTACCCCCAAAATACATGAATACAATCTTTTTAAAGTTTATATTTTTTCTTTAAAATCTTTAAAACACCCAGAAATATGAGAATATTTTTTCTTTAATGAGAAATACATACAGATCAGAATTCTTTTTTAGTTTGCAATTTAATTTCATATAAGATGCAGAAAGGAACCATACATTCAAATGGATCAAGTCAGTTGCAAAGGTTCCATACAGCTCATGGAATAAGCATGAAAAGTGTGAGGAAGACAATCATGTACTCATATAAATATACATAGAGGCAGAGGAACATTGCAAGACCAGGTCTAGGTGCTGCAATTCTTAGCCTCAGACTGTTCTTTCATTGTAGCTTTTGTTTTTTTTTTTTTTTTTTTTTTTTTTTTTTTTTTTTTTTTGTTTTTTTTTTTGTTTTTGGTTTTGGTTTTGGTTTTGGTTTTTTTTTTTTGTTTGTTTTTTTTTTTTTTTTTTTTTTTTCAGTGCAATTCTCAAGTATTAAAGCAGCAAATATATGAACAAGGAAAATTAGAGCCTTACTGACTCCTCTGAACAACTTTAGCAGGACTGGCTGGAACCTTCAGAGTTAATAAGAAATTTCAACAAGTGAAGCTTTGGAATATTATTAATAGTGAATTTTGACATATTATACCTATTGACTGATATAGTGGTACTCGGCCCTAAGGTATAGGGGTATTTAGCTGCTTAACCCCTAAGTCAGAAAGCTTGTTGAGAGCAGAAAGAAACCCTGGGCTGTAGTTCAGGTTTTACAAGGCAATGTGCTAAAGATCTTTTTGTTCTCTCCATCCCAGCTTTCTTTTTATTTTTTTTCCATTCCTTTTGCGTCAGTCCGTCTCTTTCTCCCTCTAAGCAGCCAAGAAATCAATTTCTCTGGCATTCCTTTCCCTCTACATATAGTTGGAACATTTCGAAACCTTAGTTAATTGTAAAATTTTTGGTTTGGCTTGGAAGTTATCAAAAGATAGACATTTCACCACATTTCTCATAGCAGTTTAACCCTCTAGAAGGAACTCATTAGAACTGAGTGAGGCTTTAAGAGATAATTCACTTGCCAAAAATTATGATTTGAAGCTAACAATGGACTTAGTTTGAATTCACCAAATATTTTCCATTCTTCAATGTTAGAGATATGTTTCTGTAGGTGTAGTTTCTTCTTTTACCCTTTAGTCTGGTGGCTGAACAGCAGTCAGGGTTGCAAAACCCGTTTGATGTAATGGATCTCAACTGCTGTCTCTCTTCTTTGTCTCAGTGGTACATTACATAATGTGGAGTATAGAAATGGCCCCAACAGAATAATTATTTTGTCTAAATTAACTGGCAGCATTTTTACTGGGACATAGTAATGAAATCTCATTAACAAAGAGAACTATTAAATCTTTATCTTAGCATTTCAGGAGTGGTGTTTGAGGAAAGAGAAATAAATGTCTTCCTCCTTTTTTTTTTTTTTTTTTTTTTTTCTTTTACCTTATAAATATCACATCAGGCATTCTGGAATGGGATGTGTTAATTCCAGTATGGTAAATAGATCCTGCAAGTCAAGGATGTTAACATGATCCCATCTTTTTATAATAAGCAATTAAACAAGGTCTGGGATTTTGAGTACGAAGACTTTGGTCTGCCTCACAGAAATTCCTGTATAAGTGATCACAATTGAGTAAAGCCTTTTTGAATTATTTCTAAAGAAGGAGAGAAAAATGACAGTAAAGCGTTTTTAAAGGAAGTACTGAAAAACGCTTTTATTTTTAACAATTTATTGGATTTTTGTCTTCTTTGCTGAAACAATCTTTATAAAAAGAAAGTCTTTTAGTGCTGTAGGTTAGGTAGTATTATGTACAGTTCTGGTCTCAGTAAGAAAATATTGTGGAATTAGAGAAAGTACATGTAAGGGCAACTAAAATGGTTAGGGGGTGGAGAATGTGCTTTGTGAAGAGAGACTCAAATGTCTTGGCTCTTCAGTTTGGAGAGGAGACAACTTAGGAGTGATGGTTTATAACTGAGTTTTATGCAACTGTAAACAGTGCATAAAGTGAATGCAGAACTGTTATTCATTAAATCTTGCAGCACAAGTACAAACTGCTCAGTGCAAAAAGTGTGTGTCCAGTTTAAAACAGTTAAAAGGAAAAAATAGATAGTGAATTTATGGGGTTTGCTGCCATGAGACTGTATAGAAGCAGAGAATATAAGTCAATTTATAAAAAGGGATTAAGACTAATACATGGACAATAGGTCCATAAATAGATACTAAAAGCACTCAGCATAGATCTACTTCTTACACCTCTAGCAGAATAATTGTAGATATTGGTGAAGAAGATGGACTGTAGAAAGTGTCCAGTCTCGTACATTCTCCCTGTAAAGCTTCTCCTATTATCACTGTTGGAGACAGAAAACTGGACTTGATGGTCTGACCCTGAAGAGCAATTTTTATGTATCTGTCAGTGTCTTATGTGTGATTGCAAAAGTTGGAAGAGCAGGGAGCTATATCATCTTGAGTGAGAGAGTGGTGTCTACGAGAAGCAATGGCTTCCATCTTCTGATGTTATCTTAATTCAGAACTTTTTTGTGTAACAAAAGGTAGTTTCTGTTTGTCATAGCTGCACTATACAAGCTGAAAATCAGCATTTTTGCCTTTTTGGAATGCAGTTTTCTAGTCTGCTAAATATTTATCAACATGCATATTTTTATTAATGAAGAATACAATACTCCATTAACATATTTGATCATTACCCTGATTTTAATTAATTAGCCATAGTATTAAATTGATTTTTTTTTTAGCACAGTAGAGGCACAAAGTTTGTTTGTTGATATTAGCTACATGACATTGTTTGTCATTTCACTTTGCTGTTAGACCATTCTGGATGAATTGGATTGAACATAAGATAAGAACAATGTAATTAAATAGTAGGCTCCTGTTTGATTTACATCACACATAGGATACATTAAAAAAATCAACTCTATGTATGTGTTAAATAAATATGACACATTTTGTCTAAGAGTAAGGGAATGCCATTAATTTCTGTTTTATTTTAGACCTACTTGAGCAAAGCTTTAGGACCCTACATCCCCTTCATGCAAACGTATTTTCTTCCTTTCATAGAGCTACATAAATGTGAGGTCCAACATTGCCAGAGTCCTATGAAGTATCTAACAAGACTGTGTGTCATTATTATTGTTCACTGAGGTAGGATGAACAGTGAATCATAGATTCCCCTGGTGCATTTTTTTGTGTGTGTGAAAATGTTAGATTTGTCGAGATAACAAGCTTGGTGGATTTGGTAGTGTTAGGTTAATGGTTGGACTCAATGATCTTAAGGTCCTTTTCCAACTTAAATGGTTCTATGCTTCTATAATAGTTCCTAGCTCACACTCTGGCAAACCTCCTAGTGACCTGTCATTCCTATATACTTTTATGCATTCTCTTCACCTGCTACTATTAAAACTTAGATTGCTTACATCTGTTTGTCTCCTAATTCTTTCACAGAAGCTTTGAAAACCTATAGTCTTCCAAGTTGTATTGTATTTCATATTTTCTGCTTCCTGAAGGTTGTTCTGGGGAAAGGATTATAGATGTTGATTTGAAGTTAAGGCTTTGCTCCATTTTCCTGCCTGTATTGTAGTTTCTCTCCTACCACTTCTGACCTGCCATTGGCTCAGCATCTATTATGGACTTCATTGATCTTTCTCACCACTTCAACTCTCATACAGACTGTCTACTCATCATCCTAGACAGTATTGCATAAATTTGCATAATGTCCAAAAATATTTACTCTTGTTAAAAAACATAGCTAAGACTCCTACAGTGAAGGAGCAACCTCCTACAGTGCTTTCTGAGCCACTCTCATTCTCTGATCTCCCTGAGAGGGGTCTAGGTCTTCATTTTCTTTGTCACTTGAGAAGGGAGAATCATTTTACTCCTCTCTCACAAGAAATCTCTCCTAGTCATCTTACCTGCAGTCAGCTTTCACACATTTCTAAAAACAGAAATCTATGTACTAGTCTTGCTCTTGAGTCAGATGAGCATTTGCTGCTGAATTTTCTAGTTATGGGAACCAAGCAAGCTAGTCACCAGGGAGTGTATAAAGTATAAATGTTTTATCTGTTTTCCACCTTATCCTGTCAATCTTTGCCCGAGGCATCTGGTATTGGAAATGGCACTGTTGGCTAACCTCAAGGACTATCTGGATATTATATTTATTAAGAGTGTTATTCACCTTACATTTACAGCCAAGGGAGTACGTCACGATTTTGCTGTTGTTTTAATTGTGGACTTCTATGTAATCTCTGTTTGCATGCTTAATTCCATGCTTTTCCACCTCAGTTTTTCCTTCCATTTTTTCAAATATTGTAATTATCAATTAGGTTATGGAGGTGCCTTTCTTTGAAGTACTAATTGTATTTATTATTCTTTATGATTTTTCTTTCTTTGACCATATTGAAAGTTAGTGCTTAATAATCACAAATTCTTAGGTAACCATCAGTTTTTAGCTCAAAAATTAAACAGTCTTTATCTCTTATGATGATGGTCAAAATACCCTTAATTACAATAGCATTATGCAGTAGCTGTATTTCTTAAAAAACACTAATGATGTGTTATTGGTAGATACTGTAATGCTCATTTCTAATCATTCCTTTTCTTCTTTCTTTGTGTACAACTCTGACAGTTTCCATTCTGATTTTTGTCCAAGTGCCAGAAGCATTTTCTTTTCGGTGCTTAATTTTCAGTTCTGCTCTTACCATTACAGCCTCAATGTGTAAATAGCAATCACAGCAAATTCTTTCAAGTTTAGCTGAAAACTGATCTGTTTCAGGTGGGCTGTTCAAGAAATTTACCATCTGGGGGATACATCATGTTCCTGGGTTTGCCTGTATGGCCCAACCTTGGCAAAATGCTGGGGTAACAGCAACTGAAAAAGGCAGGAAAGTAAGAGTTACAGGATGTAACTCTTACTGAGTGGGACAGTCAGACTATTCACCACAGACTGATAATTCTGAAGAGGAAGATGACCATAAGCTGAATTAAATGCTAAACAAGGGACTTCAGAGACTTTTGAAACAGAAAACTCAGCGTGAATAGAGTAAGTATAGGAGAAGAGAAGCTCTGAGACCTGTAATGTGGGGGAAAAAAGGGGGCACAACAAGTGACAGGGACCACAAGACATTGGTGGATGTGACCTAGTGGCTCTTAGAGCTCTGACTGGACCTGGCCACATGACATCCTTGTGGATGCCTCCAGGTCAGCATACAAGCACCCAGCTTGCATTCCATGGAAAGGGGTTTAGACATTTGGACATGTGTGATAACATTTTGTAGTATTGTGGTTTATCTCTTGTGTTGCTGATACATATTCTAATGTATAGATTATTGCTTGATAGTTTAATCTTTAATGAATCAATAAACAAGTTTGAATCTGATTTGATTGAAATAATATGAATATTTTTTCCTTTTATTTTTTTTCCAGTGTCATATAGTAACCACATATAAAGTGCTCAGCCAGTGCATTTACAAACTTGAACTAAAACAAGAATGTGCAAGTAGATTATTTTTGGAATTAAATTAAACCACACTGGGTAATACAAATGAATCATAATGAACTTTCGGAAATCAACAGACAATCAGAAATTATTGAGTTACCACCTATCAGCTGGCCAACTGCTCTTTGGCAACATCATCTGATTCATCGCTCAATAGCAATTTAAAGTCAAGTCTGAAAACAAAAAGCAACAATTTAATTGCATATTTGATTGTAGAAATTTTCCTATTTTAATATTTTAAAAAAATTATTTTACTGATTCAGGCTGATATAAAATTTTCATCACAGTAATTTTCTAAATTTTTTTACTCTAGGATGTTTTCTCTTAGACATTGCTGAGGGAACATTTCAGTGTTGGAAATGAGCTCTACTTTTTAATAAGGTTGAAAAGGAGAATTTAAAAGGATTATAATTAGGTAAATTCCCAGATGAGTCTCTCCTCAAAAATAATTAATTGTGAGGACTTAGGAGGATATAACCTTGTAATTTCCGATTTCTTTGCTTGTAAAATTCTGCTATTTACATTGTATTAGTTGAGAGTCAAAAAGTAATAAAATTTCTTTGTTTCCATAAAGTGATGTTTGAAGTCAGACTGAATAGTGAAAATTAAATCTGTCATGCATCGCAAATATTCTGCGTCCAGTCTTTTGACATAAGAAGTTTTAGGCTGGAAGTTGAAAACTGTTGTGTTTTTTCCAATATTGTACTAGAAGTGGGAAAACTTTTGCATTACGTTGGCTAAAATCTGTCTAGATTTCTTTAAAATAATCTTCTTCTTTTGCCATATATATTCTTTTACACTTAGAATGTCAAGAAATTGAAATCTGGAATTTATTTTGGTTGTGTTCTTTTTTGTTGTTTTTTGTTTTTTCTTTTTTCCCAGGAAGTTTTAAATTTATAAAAAAACATGAATTACCATGACTACCATCATGGTGATAGTATAGTGAAACAGTAATAAAAATTCTTTCAGGAATCACTTGCTGGGTGGTAGTAACCAACAAAATCTTTAAAATTCAGTTACTTTTAAGAGTTGAATTTTCAGGGTGTTGAACTAAGAATGCAAATATTTTGATTTAATAATAGGAGAAGGAACCCACAGAGGAACTCTAAAGCAAACAGTTCATTAGCGTAATCTCACAAAAAAAGTAGGTTTGGAAATGTATTTTTATTTATGTTTGTTAGAAGTTACTGAAGTAATTTTCGTAAATTTCAGAAATATTCACAGAATTGTCAATTTGTATGTCTTATCATTTGCCAGTGAATATTGAAAACTGCTTTCTCAAGTGCAGTGGTTCGGCTTCTCCAATGGGTGCAGCTCCGGCCAGCCCTGCCGCCACTACATCCAGGGGGCCACTTTGCCAGAGGCGTGGGCAAACCCGACCACGGTGCGGATAGTGCGCAGAATAGAAAGGCGGGACTCTCAGGGTGTGCAACCAAGGGGTGCGTGGTCCCCAAGGCAGCGCTCCGAGGAGAGACGCTGGCCTCGAGATGGCACGGCTCTTTATTGAGTGGGTTACAGGGGTGGGATTGCGTGGGACCAATCACAACCTTTTGCCAATGTATAATGAGGGAATGCACAACTTTTGAACCAATAATAAGTAATTTGGGGAGGAGGAATACATGATGAGGGGGTGTGGAAGTTATATAACTTAAAGATTGACACTTAACAGAAAAGTGGTAAACAACTATTATGGGATAGGGTTACCAGGACAACCAAGGTTTTGGCGGGAAAGTCTGGGGGAAGGAGAGAAGGGGAGAAGGAGAGAAGGAGAGGGAAGGAGAGGCCATCTTAAACAATAGTAATAATTACAAAATTATAAAACACAAATTATGAAACCAAACTGGAGCAGTAAAAACCCAACTGGAATTGAATTTAAGCACCACCACACTCAAGTGTGTTGAGGGAGCTGGCAGAAACTTCTATCATTTACAAGCAGTCCTTGTAATCCAAGGAGGTCCCAGTGGACAGGAACACATGCCCATCCACATGGAAGAATGAAAGGAAGATTTGGAGAACTACAGACCTGTAATTTTCACCCTGGTGCCAGGGAAAGTTACAGAGGAGATTGCCTTGAGCACCATCACACAGTATATATGGGACAACCAGGTCATCAGGCTTGGTCAACATGGGCAGGTCTTGCTTGACAAACCTGATCTCCTTCCATGACAAGGTGACCCACTCAATGGATGAAGGAAAACACCATGCATGTTGTATATCTGGGTCTTAGTAAAGCCTTTGACACCATTCTCCTGGAGAAATGGCTGCTCATGGTGTGGATGTGTGCACTGTTTGCTGGTTACAAAACTGGGTGGATGGCTGGGCCCAGAGAGTGGTGGTCAATGCAATGACAACTGGCTGGTGGTGGGGTGGTTGGTGATGGTGAGTGGTATTCCCCAGAGCTGTCTTGGGGCCAGTTCTGTTGAATATATTTGTCAGTGATCTGGGTGAGTTGATCAAGTCCAGGCAACACCAATTTGAGCCTATATGATGAAATCCTAGATTTGACAATGATTCTCTCTGCTACTTTATGGAAATACCTAGGAAAAGCTGTATTTTTGTAGTCTCTAGTGAACTCCTTCAGGTTTTATAATTTTGATGAACACATTTATGAGAGAATTTCCAACAGGCAGTGCAAGCTCTTTCAAAACTGTTTGTAAGCCACAAAATTTAAAAACCTCAATCAATGTCCTATTTAAAATTGTGCTAATTATGGGGGGGTTTTGCGTTGCATAAGCATTACCTTTTTTTAGTTTTGAGTACTTTTCTAGATATTTGTGTTAACTCATTATCATCTTTTTTTATAACGTTGTATTTTTTGAAAGAGAAAGCAAACAAATATTTTTTTTTCTATGGTTTTGTCTGTTTTTCTGCTTTCGGTATTCAAGCACACATTGTCAAGACCAAGTGTTACTGATTTATTCTTTGAGAAGCAATTGAAAGGAAGCAAAAGAGGATTTCCCTTTGCAGGGAAATAATTTGTGCTTTTCAAGCATTATCTTCTGACTTTGCACACAGAGCTGTCATTATTTGGATGAACATTTCATTTCTTTGGAATGTATTTATTTTCTTAGTTTCTATATTTCTGTATACCAGTATGTCAGACTCTGGCAGTGCTTCATTCCTCAGTAGGGTATGCCAAGGCTGTTATGAATGTTGATGTTATGTTTCAATCATGCCCATTTTTGCAGAACAGAATTATGCCAGCAAAGTATTAAAATATTCTTCCTTCCAACCATTGTAACTTCCTTTTAAAATTAATTATTCACTACCAGCTAATATTCTTTGTGGGAGTAGAGAGAAGAAACACCTTTCCTACTAGGGTACTGAGCACTAGGCTAATAAATTTTAATTTTCATCCCTTTGTCAGAGGAAAATTCTTGTCTAGTATATAAAAAAGTAAGCAAAAGTCACCCAACTGATGGATTTTTTTCCCCAGTCATCTGTAGTAATCTGCTTCCCAGAACTTGCTCAGAATTTGGTAATCAGACAAAGAGGAAATCAATTCCTTCCCCCTCATTTTTTTTTTTTTTTTTTTTTTTGTGTTTGTATATTATACCTATAGAAATACTACCATAATGAAACAAAAACAAAAACAAAAACAAAAACAACAAAAAAAAAACAAAACCAAAAAAACCCCAAAACAAACAAACAAAAAAAAACCAAACAAAAAACAAACAAAAAAAAAAAAAAACAAAAACAAAAAAAAAAAAACAACAAAAAAAAAACCAAAAAAAAACCCAAAAAAACACCAAAAAACCCACAAAAAACAAAAACAAAAACAAACCAACAACAACAACAACAAACTTTCTCATGAGGAAATCAAACTGGTCGTGTATCTCTCTATAGTGAATGTCTTGCAATGGTTGATATGGCTGTGAATATATAGTGAAACAGTAATGCCAATTCAAAACAGGCCATATTTGTATTTCACTACCAGTATATTTTGCAGAAGAAGGCTGTGCTTAATATCTGTCACTATCTTCCAAGCAGTGGAAGAGTGAAGTTAAATATATACTCCAAATAATTTGTCTCAGACTCTATAACCAAATTTTCTTAATTTATTTTCAGTATTTTCAAATTTTATCCAGACATCTTGCTAATCTCTTAAACATCATTGTGTTTACCTCCTTGGGGTGACATGTTTCCTAGGTTGTCAGTTGAACAATTCAGTACTATCAGACTTGAAATATCAATCTGAGAGTAAAATAGAAGAAAAAGATGGTTTGAGGTGTCTTTTGCTTAAGGATAGTCACTTTCCCTTTCCCTGTCTTTCTGGTATGACCATTGTATACTTTGAGTATTCATATGAAATCCTGGGTTTAGCTTATATCAGTTAGAATTTGGCCATCAAGCTCAACATAAAACAGATTGTCAGTTGATGCAACAAGTAAAAGATGTAACCATTTTTGGTGAATTTGATCAATGAAGTATGTTAATTCATTTGCTATTTAATAGAATATTATTTAGTTTCTCTTTTCATTTATTATCTTTCTTTCATTTATTTTAATTAAATTGCACACATTTCAATTAAAATACAATCATTTCATCATTAATTTCACTGTAATTTCTAAAATATCTCAATGTGTTCTAGGAATAATCTCTTGGCTTTTAAGCAAATGGAAGCCACAGAGACATTCTTAATATCAATGTTTCGTTTTGTAAGAAAATTTCCAGCATAAAGATATGGATGAAAAATTTAAATGTTTTTAAATAGAGACATTTTTCAGGTTTCAGATATTTATTTTATCTTAAAAAATACTTGAGTCACAGTGAATAGATATTAAACAGTAAAGAAAAATTTTGAAATCATGGATCCATTGCTTCAGTGAACCTCAGCAATTAAATATCTTCATTTTTATTATCTGAATATTTTTAAAGACTTAAGTCAGTTAACTGAACCAGAAGGGGAAAGATCTAGTTAGCTACATAGGCAGCATGTTAAATGCAATGAACAGGAAGACCAACTAAATCAAGTTGAGCAAGTGAACTAGCAACTGGAGCATGAACAGATTCATACACAACTGGTATTATATTCTTCATCTGTTCTTTACATAAGATATACATTCGCATAAAAGAGAGCTGAAGAGGTACATTTTACAAGAGCATTTACTGATGTGACAAAGCCAGAAATAAACCTAAAACCAAACACTGAAGGAGGGTTGTTTAAATAATATTTTTAGGAAGATTAGAATTTTAAGATTAGATATTATCAAGAAATTTATTACTGTGAGGGTGGCGATATGCTGGAACAGGTTTCCTAGGGAGGCTGTAGGTGCCCCATCCCTGGAAGTGTTCAAGGCCCTTTTGAATGAGACTTTGAGCAACCTAGTCTAGTGGAAGATGTCCCTGCCCAAGGCAGGAAGTTTGGAATTGGATGATCTTTGAGGTTCCTTCCATCTCAAAATTCTACAGCTCTATGATTCTATGGGGTTTTTCATATAAAGTTGTAATGATAGTTTGATATAAAAATTATGCTTATTATAGAAAGGACTACAAGATTCAGAGTTGAGAAAGCTTTCTGCATTTTGGGTGGAACTTTCTTCTAAATCGTTATGTAGTTTCCAATGTGTTTCAATTTCAAGTATATATACATGCAGCATAATAACACTTGAAGCGAAAGTTGGTCTGAAACAGATGCTGCTATGTTATGCATTAAAAGGAAGATAATAACAATTTAGTGGTTCCAGTGTCCTTACTTGGGAATGGCTGATAGCATCATTATTGTTCCTAACACATTGTTTTGGTACCTTCTGTAACATCTTAAAAGCAGGGAAAGAGCTAAGGGTATGATAGGGTTTGCTTATTGTTGTTTATTCAACAGTTCAAACCAAATGTCCTGTCAATGAAGTTGGAAAATACACTGAGGCATAGTGTTTCTTGTTTCTACAAGAAAAAAAAAAAAAAAAAAGATGTCCTAGTCTAATAACTGCCCAAATTGCAAAAGAGCTTTTAGAGAACAAAGAATTGACATAGATATTTTTTATTATTATTTTTTAATGTTCCTATACATTTTCATTCTTAAAAATTTAAAGAAACCTTAATACACAGCAAAAAGGTGTATGAAACAGCTTGAAATAAACTATATGTAGCAAATCATAAGTACACAGGAGAGCATAATTTCATGGATGGAAATTCCTTCAAACAAAGGAAATATTGTTAATGAAGTCTACTACAGTTTCGTGCTTCAGAACCACAGATATAAGGCTATCTGAATAAAGACATCTAAAATCAATTTATTAACTTGCAGTAACTTTATATTCAAAATTTAACACCCAAATCCCCCAAAATAACTAGAGAAAAGTTAATGAAGGCACACACAGATACACATACACACACAAGTATAAAAAACATCTGCAGTGAGTTGGAAAACTGGAACTACTGGACAAGAAACAGAAGTTTACTGTTCACTTAAAAGTGCTGGAGTTGTTTCATTATTTATATTACAGATGTGTAATTGCAATAACATGTCTTTGAAATTCCAAATAGAATTAGTTCGTGTTACTGGAAATAATTAGCACTTGTACATCTTGTAGAACAACTTTATTTTGCGCTATAAATGATCACATGAAATAAAATATGAAACTTGCATTTATGTTTTATATATATTGCTTTGGATATAATAATTTTCAAAAGATAATCCTAAATAAAAAGATGTCAAGTAGATAATAAGCATATATAAAGTATATTAAGTGCACAATAAATATATAATAGAAATACATATTATTTAAATTTATACTCAAGACAGATCAATATAAAAAAAAATGGTAGCTTTTTGGGAATATTTCTGTGTTTCTGTCTTTGTTTGGTTCTAACAATTATAAACTTTCAAGCTGTAATTTTGAAAAAATGTTGATACTACGAAAATTTTAATGAGTGAATAAATCTTTTACAAACTGTAATAGTTCTGAGCACGAAGAGGTAAAGATATTTATTAAAGTAAACAGATCTTCAGAGTTTCACAGCTCAGTACCTGTCATACAGCAAATCAGCTGGAGACTTGCCCCTCAACACAGTTCTGTAGTTTTTCACTTATTCTTACATACATTTCACATATTCTTACATGTTCTGCTAACCAAAAAGCTTTCATGTTAGGTAGGTTTACCAGTTTGCTACAAAATTCTGATTAATTTTTTTGAGAAAGGGAAATCGCCTCTTCATTAAACATGACACTAACCTAAAGTAATAAGCTTCTAAAACCAAAATTATATTTTAGCTGTCTAAAGTACCATAATTCTAACAACTTACTATGGGTTAAAATCCTTTTCATATCCTTCTCAGTTTTTAATAAATATGCTTCTGCTCGTATTGTTTTATAATATCATCTGTGATAGATTGTGACTTATGGTCTTGATTAGAGACAGATTTCTGGATGCCCTCAAAAATGGCACAAAATTGCCACCAGAGATCTGTATAAACTCTGCAGCACCAATAACTGCTAGTTTAAAACTGTAGCACTGCCCATAAAGAGCTTTGGTGTATTTTCCCCACATTCTGTCTTCAAAAGCATTTTGAACAACTCTCTTCTATTCCTTGGGGTCTTTTATTTGTCCGATTTAGTTTCCTTTTTGTTGATGATGCCCAGTATCTGCCTTCATGATGGTCAGTTGGTCATGGGTAAATGTCAATGATAAGATGGGTGCTTTAGTCTCTTTGGTCCTATTCCAAACCCTTCATCTTCTTTAGATGTGTCTTCCTTGTCAGTACATGTGCATATATGTGATTTTCCAAGACGTTCATTGGCCTTTAAAAATGTTCTGTTTTGGTTTTTTACAGGCTTTCTGATTAAAGGAAATTTTGCAACTACTTTTAAAAACACCTGTTTCTCTAATGCAAACCCAATATTTTTAAGAGTATCTGCTGTGCTGAGAGGAAGTAGCATTTGGTGTATGCGTGCACGTAAATATTGACAAATCACCTTGACATGCCTGCCAGTACCATAGCTCCAGGGATATATTTCTTAAAAGATTTTTGTTTTTCCCCCATAACTGGTATGTTCATGCATCCTGCATCCTGCACTTTGTAGACTTTCTCAATGTTATTGAAAATATCTCTTCTCTGGCCTTATGCTGAGTTACCATGTCTGGACATCACTGCTTGCTGCTGGGGTTAGCACTCCCTGAGTACTGCGCCTCCCTCTTGTTAGTGCATAGAAATGCTACTTGTAGCAACCTTTTTGTATTTGTCTGCTACTGTGAATTTACATTAGGCAGAGCAGACACTTGGAAAACAGTGCAAACTTCTGTACCTTACTATCATTAATGATGCTTCTCAGTTCTGCAGTTTGTACACAACACTTCTGGACAATCACTTAGAGTGAGTGGAACGTACACTGACACACTTGAAAAAGGATGAATGTCTTCTTATTCTTAAATTGAAATCCTCATAGATGTTGGCAACACAGCTTATATTGCAAGTTCATTGATCTTGCCTTGAGAGCTTTGATTTGCTGGGGTGCTGAGGCAGAAGCATGGTAGGTCTTTTTTAATTAACTGGCATGGGAGTGCAATTGTGCACAGTGATTAGAGAACACAGCTATCATACAGTGAAGATCAAGTTTTTGCTGAGAAATAGGTCCTAAATGAACTGTTGTTCTAACAGAGCACCTATCTCCTCATGGTAGTAAATTGTTTAATTTTCAATAAGACCTCCCCTGACCTTCCAAACTAGCTTATGGAAACACCTCTGAGTTTATTGTTTTATACAAGCTCTCTTCCCTTATAGTTCTGTTGATAAACTCCTGTCAATGTGGTTGTTTTCCATATGAGGAAACTTGGGCATAGCATATTTAAAAAAGCTGTTTGGTATTATTCTAAAAAAGAAGCTTGAGAATGGATGATTATTGGACCAGAGCTTCTACCTGCAATACTACTACCTTCAAACAAAAATGCCATGTCATCATAAGTGTAATTCAAGGACGAGATAATTGTAGAACCCTTAAAAAGATGAGAAATCAAGAAATTCTTTGGTGAAATGATTTATTATGCAAGAAAACTTCTATCGTTACATAAATATGTTTATACATAACTCTCAAAAAAGCAAATGCTAGCAACGGAAGTTTAGACTAAATCATTATTTCTTTGGGGGCTACAAGCATATTTTTGGATGGAATCCTGAGCACATATTTTTATAATTAATAGGTAGAATTTGAAATTTATTCCCAAATAATGTACACTGAAACACTGAGATATACAGGAATCTTTCTCTTAAATGTCTAAATGGGCAGACTATTTGGTCATTCCAAAAATATTAAGTTTTAGAAATATATATTAACAAAAAAGGCTACATAGTTTGGTTGTAAAGACACTTTAATGGTATGTGTCTTTAATGTGATTTGTTCACCACAAATCCTTGTGTGAGTTTTCTGTGTAAAGTAGACAGGAAGTCACTGCAAAGGCAAAAAAAATGAAAGATGTTATTAAGCTACATGTATATAACTGTATGAGTATTGTCTTCATCAGCTGGATTCTCCTAGTTAATGTGATTAAATAATGAGCTCTTCTAAATTGAATTCAACCTGAGTCATGACATTAAATCTTCATTTCCTGATAAGCTAGACCTTGTTCTTGGTTTGAAGATAACCGCCTTCCTTATGCCATACTTGTTTTCTGTGGGAAGCAAGGACCTAATCTGAGGAAGTTTTCCCTCTCTTGAGATCTAGAATAGAAAAATTTTAGCTCTAAATTAACAAAGCGTGTCAAAAACTGTTTATTACTTTCAAGTCTAGTATTTCATTGCTCTATAGGCTAAGAAATTGGAATGCACTGCTATCCAGGGCAATCTTCTGAGGACACTGTGGAGAATGGAAAACTTCATCAAACATGTAAGAGAACTACATAACTCACATATGGGAAGAATGGATACAAAACCAGAATGGTTGATGTTGGAAGAATTCTCCAAGTTCATCAGGTCCAACCCCTCTGCTCAAGTAAGGTTGCTTAGAGCCAGTTGCCCAGGACCATGTCCAGAAAAATTTTGAATATCTCCAAGGATGGAGACTCTACAACATCCCTTGGCAACCTGTGCCAGGGCTTAGAGTGAAAAAAATGTCCTGGTGCTCAGAGGGAACTCCCTGTGTTTCACTCTGTGCCTCTTGCTTTTGTTCCTGTCACTGAATGCTACTGAGAAGAGTCTTCTTTACACTCCCAGGTATAGATAAGGACCTCCTGAGCCTTCCCTTCTCTGGGCTAAACAGTCCCTGCTCATGAGATAGATGCTTCAGTCCCTAGATCATATTTGTGGCCCTTTGTTAGACTCACTCTGGTATGTCCATGACTCTTTTACTGGGGAGCCCAGAACTGGACAGAGAATTCCAGGTGTGGCCTCACCAGCACTGATTAAAAGGGAAAGATCCTCTACACCAAACTGCTGGAAATTCTTTGCCTAATCCAGATGAGGACAACATTCCCCTTTCTTGCAGCAAGGACACTTGTTTCCAGACAGAAAAAACCCCTGGTTTCCAGATGTTCATCCTCAGTATAAATTGGTAAATGAGGTTCTTTCTCCCTCGGTGCAGGACTTTGTACTTCCCCTGGTTGACCTTCATGGTGCCCATGTTAGCCCATTTCACCAGACTGTCAAGATGCCTCTGAATGGCAGCATGACCTTCTACTGTATCACACACTTATTGCTGTTTTGTGTTATCAACAAAATTGCAGAGAGTACATTCTGCCCCATTATCCAGATTGTTAATGAAGATGTTCTGCAAAACCTTCGTAAAAGTCCTTCAAAGCAAATACTGAACAGAAGCACCTGTGCCAAATTTATGATAAAACCTCTTTGATGGAAGTTTCTCATTAAATATTCTGAAAAAAAATTTCAGAATTTCTTAGAAAACTTTTGAATCAGAACTAATATTATTATTACTACCATTATTTTGTTGTAATAATTCCAAAACATTAGGCTCCTACAAATATTAGGTTGCTACTCAGTTTCAGATAAACCATTTCCATGGTACAACTTCAGATTAACCATTAAAATGTGAAAGCCTTTCCAAAAAAACCCCCACCTAACTGAAGTCTCATATATACAGAGTTCATACCTGATAGTTCTATCTTATTAATTTATAAACTCCTGGATGATAAATTGAATAAATAATATAGTTCTAGCTCAGTACACATCAGATAAAAATGAACCTGAGTTTTTTAGTTTGATACTATCTTAATTTTTCATGGTTTTTTTAATGCTTAATAGATTGCGAGGAAAACTAAGGCTTTACCACATTTACATCTTGCACAGGAAGCATAGCTGCACTGACAAAATAGACAATAGCATGCAAGATAATAGTTGTCTTGACTTTGTCTGCAGAAGCTATCTGAAAAAACCATTTAGCTTTTTGGTTTATGTTTTCTTTCCTTTTTGTCCCTATGACATCTCAAACTGAAATGCTGCAAATCCTCTTTACCTTTAGTTTTGTTTGTGTGTAGAGCATAAACCACATTTAACACATAATTATTTATAATGTATTTGTTGTAGTCATTTTAGAAACCAAAATTACTTCCTTCCCTGCTGTTTTCAATCTAGTCACTGGATTCACCAGGGATAGAGGCTGATCGGTACAGTAAAGAGTAAGCGGGAATTTTTTCATCAAACTTTACTATGTGCACTGAATTCACACCTCTAAAATAAAAAAAAAAAATGACATATTTATTATTTTGGAAGGTACCTTAGTTAGTGGTTAGAAAAACATTGAAATTAGTGATAAGAGACAGGAGACTACAAAGAGCTGATAAATAAGGTTAAATATGCAGAAAGAAAAATTAGAAATTCTGAAAATATTATTAACCTCAGGAGGGAAAAACCTAAACTCTGATATTTTTTTGTTAATTGAGGAGGAAGGTAAGATCCATCATTATTCAGATAGCAGCAAGTGTTCAAATATATTTGGTTTGTGTCTGAAAAGAAGCTGAATAGAGCTGTGGTTTTCCAAGTAGCCAGGTGGCAATTATGTTCTAGGCAAGGCTACTGAATCCCTCTTGCAGATATTTTTCCTTGAGTTTCTTCCATGCATCGTTCAGACATGACTGTTTCTTCAACCGCAGGATAAACCAGGTCAAGGAGATTACTTGGAGGTATCAGAAGTGGAAAAAAAGTGCAGATGGGTTTTTCAGCTGGGTCATCTTCCATAAACAATCCAAACTTTATTTTGTGTTTTCTGTCAAAATCAAGTTTACTGAAATACCATCTAGATAAGGGCATTTGGTTCAGGAAGGGTGTTTGACATCTTGTCAAGCATCTGACACTTTGTCAGATCATCCCTGAAAAGCTATCAGAAATACATTCATGGATCATCAGCATTAATTGTGTTACAACTAGTTGTCCATCCACTGGGACAATGTTTTTCATACTTCTGCTAAGTATGAAGGAGGCATGTGTGTGAGGAAACTACAAAACAGACAAAAATATCTGTTTCATAAAAATCTCTTGGCAGATTGGTGGGGAGGCGAGGATTTATCACCATTAAAAAGGACTTCAGGTGATAGAGACCAAGAAAATTCTTTTCAGTCCTTCAATATGGCTTTTATTTTGACTATGCACAGTCACAGTAGGATGTAAATACAGTAACAGTGACCTGAGAAATCAAAGATTATAAACTTGCAAATATAATCTTATGGAACATTAGTAAATTATCAAAGGGACCTCTTTTTGTACATTGTCAGTTTTCTGGAAGAAGACAAGATTATTGCTGACATAGATGTATAGTGCAGATGAAATAAAAATGCTGAAGTGCTAAATAATTTTTAGATATTTTTCTTGACTGATTTTTTGAGATTTTGTTGAGATCTCAAAAATATCCTTTCAGAGCTGTGAATTTTAGAAAATTATAGTAGAAACAAAGTAATGCTGGATTTTATAATTTAGTATTTACTTTTGTTGGGATTTACATTCTCACAAGATTTTTAATCTATAACTGCAAAATTTTAATACAGTTACAGAGAGGTTACTAGTTTTTATATGAAGACAGAGGATGCTGTACTTCAATATTGTTTATATTATGATTGTCTCATACTTTAAAGAATAGTACAGCAAATGTTCCTGGTTTCAGAAGAGTTATTGGAAATATCTGAAGCCTGAGAACTAACTTATTGAGAGACACAAGAAAAATCTGGTCACATTAATCTTCATAGAATATAAGAAGAGTTTATTTTCATACGATTTCTAGCAACTATAGAAGTAGAAAATTAATACTAAAGGATCTCAATGTAGCAGAAGGCAATGAGTTTCAAGAATTTTGAAAAGAGAAAGCTAGAAAAATCAGTATCAGAAATTAGGCATTTTCTTTTTTCTTGTTGAACAAGCCTTCCAGATGCTAGAGTAGATTCTTCATACACCTCAATTGTTTAGTTCTAAATTACAAATGTTTATAAATAATAAACATCAAGAAGAAATGTTATAGGAAAAAATAAATACTTGATGAAATTCATTACTGTGATTACAACAGATACAATTGTAATTCTTAGATTAAAAATATTAGTTTATGATATTGAATATGAAGAATAATATTTTTTATTTTTTAGGAATAACTGGGCATCTTTTGAAAACTCATGAGCAGGTTTTGATTTTTTTTTTAAGGCTCCTGAAAGCAAGTTCAAACTACCTTTAGGGCTAAATTAATACCACATGCTGTCTTAGATCCTAACACTCTTTCACTTCTGAAGAATAAACAATAAATGGGAATTAGCCTTAAAATTTATTTTTTTAAACTCTCTGTCACATAGCTCTCTGTGTTCTTTGAACAAAGGGAATTCAGTGAGTTAGATTTCAAAAGAACTCAAAGAAATGACATCTCAAAGAAATGGCCAAATAACTTGAAACTTCTCTCTCTGTCTCTATCTCTGTGTCTGTCTGTCTCTCTTTCTCTGTCTCAAAACTACATGATGAGGGATGTTCGTGACATAGGTTTTTGAACAAATAGCCAAACTGTTACCTAGAAAACAACTGAGGTTATTCTGAACTTTAAGAAACTGTAGTGTTAAGGTCTCAGGTTGAAAAACAAAATCCAGGGAAGTCATAGAAATGATGTTCATCCTTTGTCCAAAAAATAAATTGTTGAACTTAGCAAAACAGTCTTAAAGTAATTTATACTTGTGTTTAAACTTGTTTTCTTCTCTAAATTGGATAAAAATCAGCCCTCTGGGATAGCTAATTTGATGGCTAGTTAAGTTTCTTTCAATGTTGCCCTTTTTAGCGGGAACTCAGTCTTAACTACAAAGCTGTGAAATGGCAAAAGTTTCACCAAAGATATAGCATTGACATATTCGGTTAATATTTTCCCTATTATATTTACTAATTTATAGTTACTAATATCTTCTATATTTACTAAAGAATGAAACAAAATACACATATTAGAGAAAATTAATATCCAGGATAATAAAATCAGTTCTAAATATTTAATCACTGAAGATTTAGAAAAATAATTATTATTGCTTATCTAAGGAGCTCACAACTGGGACATGCAAAGTCTTATTTACATTCCTAGTAACTGGAGCTTGATTAGGAGCAAGGTTAAATGTGAGAATGAAGTACCAGAAACTGTGCTTATATATGTTTTGCTACTATATGACTGGACATGTTTTTAACTACCAAACAAGTAAAACTGAACAACTCTGACATCATGATAACTGAACTCACCTGGTAACACCAGACATTTGAAAATGATTGACCAGCAGATTGAAGATCTATCTTTATCACAGAGGGATCATAAAAAAGGAACCCTAAGAAACAGGCATTCCCAAAGAATCCTACAAACATATGCCTAAAAATTCAAAAGCTCAAGGACTATCTTCAAAAGGCAATTTATTTAAAAATTTTAAACCAGAAGTCAGCATTGTGATTTTTAACCATATTTAATTAATAGTTTATCTTTTGTATTGTGTGTATCAGAATATATCCTGTACTTTTAAAAGATTTCTGAGAAAGAGAATGCTGCATTTCAACTTCAGTCTGATTTTGCAGATATCAATCCAACAGCGGATATCTCATGTAACATTTATGCACTTGAATTTTTAAAAAAGATAAGTAAATACATTGCATAATCACAGAAATTAATTAACCCAGCCAGAATTAAATAAAATTAATCAAGTAGTTATATAGACTTTTTGGAGTCAGAATAATAGTACTATTATCTAATTGTGTCTTTGCAGATAATGAAGATAAACTCTGCTTTTTAGAATTACAAATGAGAAATTTATTTTACATATAAATTTAATAAATCTTTCCAAATATTCTGTTCACTGAAAATAAAATACAAATCAAAAGTAGAGACATGTTCAACATTTGAAATCTGGAAATGGAGCTATAATTCATGTTTGTTAAATGATAGATAACTGAATCAGGACATCTGGTATAATGCACAATAATTTCTAATATAAAACATGAGCTTGTGATGTTGAAAAATCAATACAATGAAAAATCCTCCAGAGTTGAAGAATGTGAGTAGATCATACAGGAACAAAAAGCTGAAGCTGCTAATATACTTGACCAAAAGAAAAAAATATAAGTCTCTTCTTGAAATTGAAAAACTAGACAAGACCTTGCAGTCACTGCATCTGGATGTAATAGCTTCCTAGCAGAAACACAAAGTGGAACTTGCTCAGCTAGAACAGCAGATAACACAGCTTGAAAGAGACCTTAGAGATGCCAGGAACTTTACTGTCAAAAAGATCAGGTATGCTTTTGCTGTGAGAATGAGCAAAACAGCTATCTCTTTAGAAATCACATTGCAAATGTGAAGGACCTGGGCATGCACTACCTCATACACATTTGTCATGAACACTGTGAAAAAAAACCAACTTTATCATTAATTTTGTAAGTACATGTTTCTCTGAATTTTGTTTCTAAATTGAAGATATGTTAGAGTTTGTGATAGCAATGCTGACAAAATGCATACTGATAAAAATAAAATGAGTACAGTAATATGACTTCTTCCATTATGTTTGCAGATATTTTATAAGTGTATTTGCCAGTTTCAACTGTAAAACTCATTCATATACATTTTCAATGTCAGGAATCTATCTTGTCATACCTTTTCTTGAGATGAAATGTACATAGGAGTTTTATTTACTCTTTTCACTTTTTTCTGTGGATACTTCCTGCACAAAAATTGTTCCTAAAATGGAAAGGTTTGGGCTTTATTAATAGCATGATATCTCCATCAATAAAATGCACAATGAGCAGAAATTATTTCTATTTATTTGAGAATTATGCTAAACGTATAATTTCAATTATCAGTGACAGCATTTAGGATACACTGTTTCCATTGTTAACATTTTGCTGTTTTTTTTTTTTACTGGTAAACTGAAAACAAAACAAATTAACAAGCCCATAGTTTTATATTTGGTTTATGAAAGAGATGTACAGTGTATAAGACATCTGCAGACAGCTTTGAAATCAACTAATGAGGAAGTAGTGTTGATTGTTTAATTTCTAATCTTTTGTTAAACAAAAAGAACAACAGAAGGGAATTAATTTCCCAACAATCTTTTCCTTGTAATTAGAACCTTTTTATTATTTACCAAATAAACAGAAAGAAATAGAAACATATTATTGCAACAGGATATTATACCCTATTATATTTTGCACACCTGAAAAAATATGTTAATACAAATAATTGTTGTCATGTTAGCATCACTGGTTTCAAGCTGTCTGAAACAATTTTACATTCTCAATAAGGAATATTTAACATTTGAACCAAAAACAGTACAGCACGAATAATTAAAGGCTTAAGTTAAATACATAGACAGTCATTTAAATTTAGATCTGCAATAACATTTACTATTATTCTCTAAGGCTTTGACTGTGCTTGACAGAAACAAAGTACTCTGGGATTAATTTCAAGAAATGGTGCCAACTGTGTGCAATTTGCTGTAATTAAGACATGAAAGAGTACTAAATATTCAGATTAAAAGAAGCATGATGGAGCATGATAGAGAATCAAGGTGTGGCACCAAGCCAATAAAGCACAGTCAGTCATGAATGCTCAATAGTGATTGATATGAAACTTATACTACAAACTTGTGGCATATACTTAACAAGTGTGCAGATAAAATCATGGCACTGCGTCTTAAGGAAAAGGCCTCTTCTAAATCCAAAGTCCAAAGTGTGTGTGACATCTTCAAATAATAACAAAACAGACCCTAATAATGTATTTTTACACAAATAAGATGTTTAAATAGTGAAAGGGGAGGAAAAAATGTAGCATGGTATTTTTTTTTCCTTTGGGATATCCCTGTGCTTTGGGATATCCCTATGGCTACATCAACCTATAGCATTTGCCAGAGGGCCAAATGAAAGAGATCTGTGGCAGTTGGAACCAAAAGATTAGCACCCCCCTCCTTTTTTTTTTATTCATCAAACATTTTCCCCTTTTTTTAAAAAGAAAAAGTATTCATTTAGATCAAACTGCATTTCCCATTTTTCTCTCAGAATTAGATGGAATATTTCTTCTTGCCTTTGAACTTATAAGTATTGATTAATGATGTATTTATTGTAATACTGAATCTTTTCTTCAACAGACTTTTCTAAATTAAAGTCCTTGTAACTTTTTGATCCTAGAGGAGATGTGGGTACTTGACCCAATTGCTAATGAGGTGCTGTATAATCTCATGTATCCCATAGCTCAAAATAGCAGGATGCAGTATAAAAAGTACATCATAAAAGGCCCTCTTGGAATGCTTTTTGTCTTCACAGGCAATACGCAAAAGAGATGACCTTCTGAGAAAGTCGGGAGCCGATTTCCTGCAGGCAAGGGAAGGTATCAAAGCAAAAGTGGATGAGGTGGAGCACCTTGACAGTGTGGTCAAGAAACTGAAAACCAGTATCCAGGACACACAGAAAGAAAAGAATCAGACAGAGACAGAAACCACCATACTGAGAACTGAGATTCAGCAGCTAAATCAGTAACTGCAGGGTGTGCATAAGCAGTGCAGAAAGACAGGTAATAATGTACAAAAATAGTAATATTACAGAAATATGAATTTTGTACAGTCTAATGGAATAGAATTTTCAATCATATAGGCATATGATTGTCGCAATCAAATGAATACTAAAGGTTCCTTGTTCAGCTCTAGGGTAAATTTACAGACACTGACTGTGACTTCATCAAAACAAAATAAACACAACCGTGTTGTTTTTTTTTTTTTTTTTTTTTTTTTTTTTTTTTTTTTGGTAGTTCTATTTCTGTCCTATAATCCTTGTATTGATTTCGTGAACATCTATTTCTGTCCCAGAACACGTGTTCATTCATTGGCAATGCAAAATGTAATTTGAAGTTAACAAGTTTGATATAATTCTTAATATTTTAGGTCACTTTTTAAACTGATATGATTAATCCCTGTATAGATAAGTAAACAGATTGGTGATTACAGATTTTTTTTTTTCAGGAGTGTAGTGTAAACAAATACAAAACAAGATGGAAAAAGCAAGGAATCATTTCAGTATGGACAATAAACTACTTTAAATAATTTTTAGTTGGTATTTTTGGTTTTCACAGTGAACGTGTGCTAGAACTAGTTTTCCAAATAAGCAAATGCAGCAAGGAAATTGCATTATTAATATTTTGAAGTCACAGTATCGTAGAGCTTGAAATATACTACTTTTACCAAATAAAATATTAATGAAGTCATTTGGAACATAATAGACAGCCTGTGTCAACCCCTTAATTTTCTCTTCCACTATTCACAACATTGCCAGATACGTGTTTCTGGATAAAACCCCCTAGAGGTCTGCTGCAAATTCTTTTTCAATACAACCAGATCATTGCAGATAATTGTATTACACAGGGTATTGATCCAAAATCGTTGTGCACCGGAAACATCTGAAAAAACATGATTATAGCTTTCTGGTTATTGTTCGTACATCATATAAGCAGGCTTTTGTGTGAATCACCTGTAAGAAAGGCAAGGTGGAAACATCAGAGAAATTACCTCTTTACAAGAATCTATTGATCACTTTAAATCAAAGAAGTATGTTTGACATAAGATTACCTGCCAGTTTGAACATTAGGTACACTATGTTATAGCCTGGGGCAGTTGTAAGTCTGACAAAGGGATTGTAAATAAAGCATGCAGCTGCTAGCGCCTCTGGCTTGGGATCAACCAAGGCTCAAGTCCAAGGCATAGGTAAACTTAAAATAATTTAACCCTTTTTGACCAGGACACACTGTGAGTTAAACCTGGTTAATAAAAGTACTGATTAAGTCACCTCTTGTATGTTTAAATAGCTATGCAACTACAAAAAAAAAAAAAAAAAAAAAATAAACCCCACGTTGTTGGATCTGTTTACAAATCAAAGCAGATACAAATAAAATAAATTTTGAAAGATTAGTCTGTCTCCACGCTGCAGATCACAGCTCTAAACTACTTCTAAGAACTTTAAAGCATTGTATGTTTTACCCAGAAGCAGATATTTAAAAATGCTTTAGAAGTTCTAAAGTTCTAGAATTAAAATATACTTCATTTTTTATATAAAGGACTGTCTTCTGGAAAAACAATTAAACAGATGAACAACTGGAAAACTTCTAATGGCAGAGGTTTATATCACATGTGCAATATTTACCCTTCTTTTGATTTCAAACCCCAATTGAATACTTGGAACCCACAGATAAATAAGGTTATTCAAATAAATAGACATATTAGTTCCAGTGTGACCATCTACCACACTAAATTTATTCAAAAATGTATTGCAAAAATGGGTCCAAAATGCATTGACAAATATAATTTTTTTATATATTATAATTATTATTGAATGATGACAGCTTAGGTTTGACTTCACCAGTATTGCTCATTTTTTAGATACGGAAGAAAAGTCAGTTATACATTGTTTTTTAAGATGTACATTTTTTTAAACACGTGTTGATGCTAATAATGGTTTAACTCATTATTTCACAAAGATTCAGATTTGTTTGATATTCAGTAAGGATGAGCTCTGGGTGATATCTACTGCTTGTTAAACATTTGGCTGTTAATGTTAGCTGTGTACCTTTCTGAAGTATAAATTTAAATTTAAACATTTTATGTACAGTACTTTTACTCATGGAAATGGTGATTGTTGTGTTCTGTGAGAAGTCGGGTTATGTTACTGTCAATTAGAAAAGAACAAAGCAATTTTTTTATATAAGGAAATTGATCTTCTGAATATTCTGAATTCATAAAAGAAGATAAGATAGCTGAATTTAGATCCTGTGTGTATGGTGAACCTTGTCAGACATTAAAGACAATACATGCAGAATCATGTTAACAGAGCACAAATCTTTTTCTTTAAGGGATTCTATCAATCTAAACCTGGAAAACACTGTTTTCTGACTTCATTAAAGTCTAGTGTATTTTCACAATTTAATATTATATTAGGGCACACTAAAAACAGGGGTTATAATTTATGATCACAGAAATGCCTCTGTTATTATACTTACTGAACTGCTATCACTAAACGATTCCTAATTTCTTATATTTTTCTGGTGTCAAATTTTAAAATAATTTGAATACTGCATAATAAAGAAATTGTATGCCGTAAAATGCTTGTTGTGAAGTGCTTGTTTTAATGCTTAGTTTTATTCCATGATATCCTAGACCTGTTAACTACGTGTGCCTACACGTCGAAAGCCATATATTTATGAAAGAGTATAAAAACAAATACATGCGTGTGGATTTGTGTCTGTGCAGGAACACATACACCTGCACACTAACACAAACTCATGTGTGCACATACTAAGGACTAAATATTTAAATTAAAGCCTATGTACATGTATCTTTTAGGAAAATGGTCAACAAAGAACAAAGGAAAAATGTCTTTGTCTTAAATCACTTATTTTTCTGAGAGCTGGCAGTGCACGGCTATGGTTTCTTTTGGTCTAAGGAAAGATTGCCATCTATTGGATGACCTTGGAAAAGAATGGGTTTTTACTATGCATGTGCTCTGTAATTGATGAAAAAATATAATGAAATTGGAGACTTCAAGCTTAAATTGAACATGTTACTACTGTTAAATTGTATAAAAACTTTTTTATTTTCAAAACTGATTTTGAATTCTAGATTGATTTATGCTGCAAAATACAAAGGCAATAGGTGTTTGCTTTAGAAGGGACGAAATACTGGATGTGCATGTATACAGTAAGCTCTGGTAGCAGTTTGAACGTTTGCAGAATATTGAATCCAAGTTTCTTTATTTAAGTTTACTGTAATACAATGAAAAAGACTTAAGCCAGCTATTGATATATTTATAATATATTTTTCTCTCAAGATTTGGGAACAGAATGATGCTCTTCTCCTGAAAACAGCATTTTCCCAGCTCTTACAGAGGGTTTCACTGCATTGAATTTAAAACAAAAATATCACTCGGCTTGAGCTTAAAATGTAAAGCTTTCTCTTTTTTTTTTTTTTTTTTTTTTTTTTTTTTTTTTTTTTTAACTTACAGCCCAAGAACTTGCCAGTCAAGATGAAAAACTTCTTCTAATGGAATCCAGCTTGAAAGCAACTCAAGAGCAGCTAAGTGAGCAAATAGTAGAAACAGTTCACCAAGAACAGAACAGTAGAAAATCACAGACGGAGAGCTGAAGATCCTGAGAAAGCCAATTCTAACTTCTGAAGAAGAAATTAGTGATTACAAGTGAGTTTCTTCTTTTTCAGTATTTGAGAAACAAAAGGCATTAAAGCCAGCAGTAAATCCTTTTAATATGTACTGTATTAATCGTTTCTCTCAGGTAAGATATAGTGTAAATGTGTTCTGTAGCTCTACTGAATAAACTATTAAATCTAAATGTTTGATTAATGTATGTTTTAAAATACATCCTGCACTTAAAAAAATTGAGTGTTGAAAAATACAGTTATTAGGAGTCTGGTTTATTTTTAAAATTAACATTCTGTAGTTTTGACGTAGAATAGTATTTGTAATTCTTTATTACCTATCTGTTAATGGTATTCTCATATTCTTCTTTTTAGAGACCAAAGGTTACATATGGGTCTTATTGTCTTTCTTCTTTTTGTTAGAGAAGCTCCCTCTAAGCAAGAGGCTACCAAATTAAAGAAAATTTGGTGTTTGAAATTTTAGTCACAGTAGCAAAGCATATATGAAGTTGTTAACATTAACAAAAAAAGCAAACTGTATATTTTAGAAGAGTTAACACTGAAAAAAGTAATTTTGCTCTAATCAGTCAAATTTAGTATCTATTAGATTGAAGGCTAACTCTTAGGATTTAATAAAAAATTATCAATGTTCAAAAATTTTATAGTTTAGCTTAATATTACCTATATTTTATATTGAGCCACAAAGTTATTCATTTTTTAGAGTTCTTGGGATTTAGACTATGGTAAAAATTACTCACTTCAGTTGATGCCTTTTTCGTGCATTCTCTTCTTATTAAAGTTACGTTGCACTAAGCAATCCCTATATATACAGACTGAATTTCAAGCTGTTTCTTAATATCAAGGAGCATATGAACACTTTATACAAGATAATTTGTCTGCAAAAAGAAAGTCTGTCCATTTGGAGGTGGATTGAACATTTAGAGCTAAATGTTTTATCTCAGATTTCTGGCAAGCATCAAATATTACCTCAGCAAATGTTCTCTGAGGAAGACTTGCTAAATTCAGACGTAACAAATATCACACATCTAAAACAAAATATTATATACACTCAGTGTAAATGAATTTTAGACTGGAACTTCATCCTTTCTTCAGCTCAAATGTTTTAAGTTAATATTTATGCTGAAGACTGTGAAAAGGTTCATGGAAGAAACACTGTCTTCAGTAATGTGTCTTCATTTCTTTAAATAAAATACCTTGGTGGTTTTCAACCTGTAGTTATATCTCTAAAGACATTACTAGTACTTCTCTAGGGAAAACACTGTCACTGATTTACTTTCCTAACACAGCTTGAATCTTTTGCCATAGTGGGTTTTCTTAACCATTTGAAGTTATTCCTCAGTTTACAAAATGCCATGCTATGCCTAATCTTGTAGATAGTTCTTTATAAATTAAAAGGATGCAAACTTCTAGGACTACTGATTGTGGTAACTTAGTGTGAGACTGGGGGGAAGGAGAGGGGAAGTGGAATTGAAACTCCCAGCTGTAACTGATTGATTGTGTCATGAAATACAGCTTTTGAGAGAGCAGGAATTTTGCAAAAGTTCACGGAAAAGAGTTTCACTAAGGTTGAAATAAAAGGCCAAATGATAATCATTAAAAGATTTTTCAGAAGAACTTTTTAAAAGATTTTTTTTATACTTTATATGAACAAATAAAACTTGAATGAAACTCTCCACATGCAAAAATTATTACCTAACCGACTTTTTTCTGTTCTGTTTTCTACACTTGCTCAGTGACTTTGGAAGTTTGTTACTTCAGCACATGAACATAATAAACTTTGAGTAAGGGAAATATTTTCTTAGATCTATAGATTATCAAAATTATTTTTTATTTAATCTTACATAAAATTTTGACTTTAATTTTTGATACCATTGCTTTTTAAAAGTATTCTCACGCATTCTGCAGAATTACAATGACCAAATTATTTGTCGAATCTGGAAAATTAAAACTGAAAATTCAAAACAATAGGTTTATTAAAGTGGAACTGATGAATCTAAGAAATTAACAACAAAGTCATTTAAATATTGAAATTCCCCTTTAAAACAAGATACTCTGTACCTGAAAACAGTAATGCTGTGCCAGCCAGTATCTGCTCTGTTCTGTTACTTGGGAGACAGTAAGAACAATGGATCTCTGTCCCCTGAGTCTTTTGGGACAGACAATGTCGTAAGGGTTATATTTAGTCACCAGGAAGGGTACTGCATGTGTCATAAAGTATCATCCCTTTGGTGCTGACTTATTCAAAGTCATACAGTCGTGGACTTTTCTTACCTTCCTCCTCAGTGAATCTGACAAATGCTGCTGGTATCAAGGCGAGAGCACAGGACCATACAAAGAAAAATACAGCACAGCATAAATTGGTCACTTAAAACTACACTGAGTCCTGAGATTCTGCTATAGCTGTTGTGAGGCCTTTGAGGGGAAAGGTTCTTTTCTGTATGCTTTTATTTGCTTGTTGTGAAGTCCTTGTTATAAGTTATTTTTCATGGAAGTGGTGAAAAAAGGAAAGAGTTGACTAAGATTTAAAAACAGTAAATATCCCTTACATTGATTAATTAACCAGAATAAAAATATATATTTTTTAAAAATAGTAAAAACATTCTCTGCTAATTTCACAGGATGCCCCAAATACACTTATTTGCTAGGGGAAGAGCTGAAAGTTTTTAGAAGTCAGAGGCTTTGTTCGTTGTATACTTATCCTGGATGAAATAAACCTAAGGTAACACAACTCCTGTCCCACTCCCCAGCCCTCCATCCTACTTGCCTCCCCCAGTATAAGCCTGTTACACCTGAAAGATTTGTTCGGAATGTCCAGTGGGAACCTGGAAATCGTAATAATTTGTAGTATCGATTGTGTGAAGCTATGCAGCTGGGGCCTCTGGTGAATAGACAGGAATAGACATTTTATTGATTAACTTTTACAGTCATATTTTCAGGACTCTGCTGCAACATAATTTTCACTTCCCAGCTTTGTGCTGCTGCATCATGAAACTTGGATTCTTCTCTCTTAACATTTACCCACCTGAGAGAAACAGTACAGACTTGCCTTTTTTAAGCTGTGCTCTGCAGAAATGCATAATATTTGGTCTAGTGAAATCTTTTAAATTTCCCCTCTGCTGTCACAATAAAGTGAAAAATCTTCACAATTGATGTTAGCAAGTATTGAACAAGTTGCACGTCCTCTCTAACCCCCCATTAGATGCTATTTGTAACATCTAGTCATTCTATTTCTCCTTTGCATTTTCATTCTTATTTTTTAAATGGATATATTCTGGCAAAATCCACCCCCCTTTTGCATCCACAAATTCCAGAAGTGCTTACAAGGAAAACCAAAACAGCCTCATAATGAAATAGATGCTTTTATTAGTTAGTGAAATTTTAAAAGGAGAAAACAAAATGTTCACTTGAAAATCTGAAAGGAATTATCAGTAAAATCTGATTAATTTTCAGGAGTGACATCCTGCATTAACTAAAATTGCTTATAAGATTACTAAGAGGACTGGATTTCAGCACAGTCACTAATAATTCAAAAAATATCAGTAGATGTACTGCAGTCTTATACAAACAAATCTCAAAACCCATGTTTTTAATTTCTGGTATTATTAGTTTCCAGAAAAGAACAAAAATGGCATTGTGCCATTGTGAAAAAGACTGTTGCATATTTGCTGGTTTCTTTAGTATGGGTTACTTTGTACATTAGATTCCTAAGCCATTTCTCTTTCATGCACTTAGAAAATTACCAGTGAAAATCCTCATCCACTTTTTTTCACTTAGTGGCTGTTTATTGTTAGTTATTTTATGCGCTTACTTTCATGTGAACCATGTTTTTAACATAAGTTTAGTAATGCCATGTAGGCTAAATATTCACCACCCCATCATCACTGGTCCTGATATGATTTAAACGTCTGTCATCCCACTATTTTTTTCTATGATGTGTTGCTATTAACATCTTCTAATTATAACAATGCTTAAGATATTCGTGGTCATGTTTCCTTTTGTCCTTCCCCTCTCATCAGAGACATGATGGTGTGCACCATATGGAGCTACAACTGAGGCAGCAGATCTCCCATCCATCACAAAAGGTTCACTTTGTTTACCATTGCCAAACTTATGACTGAATAATTCCTATTTTGTTTAAAAGAATCAGAAAAAGTGTGGGGGTCTTAAAGGTAAGAATAACAACAGCAAAGAAAGAGGATAAGTAGCAACTTGCTCAAGACCTCAGTGTCCATTGGTCCTGGAATAAGTAGAAATAATCTCAATCAGGTGAAGAAATGACTATATTTCTTCCTATGCATGGAAAATTAACGTATTATTTAGCAAACTGATTAATAGTAGTATCGGATTTCAATGGCATCCTGGGCCCCAATCTTTCAAACATATGTGAATGCAAGTCACAGTTTCACAGTTTTGTGACCAATTACCCTATAAACATGTGAAAAGCTGTTCACAATCTTGCAAGACTGAGGATGAAAACTGTTTTAAGGATCACTTAGGATTTTGTTTTGTAGCTGTGATGTTGTATTATAAAAGTAATGAATTACGATGTAAGGATACAGGAAATCACTGAAACATGTGACTGTATTTTAATTTAGATTAGTTTAATGAAAATCCAAATTAGTGTTTGTGTTTGTGATTTAGTTAAAGAACAGGGAAATGGTATTCCCTCTTCTGAACCTTTGTGGAGACATTAAATAAGATCAAAATAGTATTTCAGTAAGTTTCATATATTCTAGGCAGATAATCCCCTAAATTCTTAGGACTCTGTGAATAACGTGTTAACCGAATTTCTAGATTTACTATTTAGTTTCTTTCTCCTTTTCTATTTTGACATATCCATGCTAAGGCTTCTTGCAGTTGTGGTAACCTTTTTATTATAAATTAGGCAAGGTAAAATTCAAAACTTCTAAAAGTAAAAAAACTTGAAATGTTTTAAATGTTATTTGAATAAATTAGATGCAAAATAGAAAATAATATATCTTAGAGCATTTTTCACACTGTACAAATTCAGAACTAATTTTAGTTCTCATTTTTAATAAAAGAATTCTAAGGTTTATCATGACATAGGTGAAGGCTGCTTGAGTCCATTAATTTATCTTTTTCTCTAAGAGAAATTGCAAATCTGAAGTACTTTAATAAGATTATGTTTTAATTTGCTTTTTAATTTCTAACTTACTGTAAAAGTAAGACATTAAGTAAATAAAAATTTGTGTTTATTGCCTTTCACATTATCTATGACACAAATATTAAAAAAACAGCCAAAATTATTATCTGTTCAAGTATAGTATATGATCCTGCACGTATAGTATATGATCCTGCACGTTTGTGTCTTCCCAGACACTATAGTTATGACTGAGAAAACCTGAATTGATTGCAATGGAAATCCACCTGACAGTAAGTATTTGCAGTGGCAGACAAAATTATTTAAGAAAAGAGAATATAAAATTAAGAAAGACAGATGGACTCATAAGAGTGAAATACAAATAGTCTGAATCAGGATTGATTTCAACATAATGTGGTGGAGGAATCCCCACTTATTGATCAACTTTAAAGCCCATGCACAGCACTTAAAAAGATAAAGTAAGCAAGGTCAGATAATCAAAGCATTTAAATAGTAAAAACAGCAACTGCCACTGTAGACTGGTAAAATAAATCCATAATACAAATTGCTTTAGCAAAAAGTGGATGAGCAGCTGATCTTCCGATTGAACTTTTATACTGTTCAGTGACCACACTGGGGAGAGGATTGGAAGAAATGCCTTGAAGATCAATATTGAGTGAGAGGTAGCAGGGATTCATTCTGAACATGAAAGAATTACAAGTATGAGAGTAGAAATCCTGAGGAAATGTCATCAAGAAAGGACTGTTCTTTTAAAATATCACACATATTATATGAATATAGTATTAGTTGATATCCTATTATGATCTTTGAGCATTTAAAGCTTATTAAACCAGAAGTTAATTTATTGAAAAACACATAAAAATAGGACAAAAAGAACTAATGATTTTAATGAAATTAGTTCTAAGAATTTAGTAACCTCTGTCTTCAAAACAAGGAGAATTTTAATCTTCTTAATTAGTATAGTGTTCAGTTGAGGCTGCTACTTTCCCGCCATATGTATTTCATGTTTTTGCTGAATAGGAATGGTGAATCAGAATATTGTATTGTTTCTCTTTTTTTTGATCTTTTTGGATTTTTCAAAGATCAACATGCACCTGTAATTAACACGTTTACTGTAAGTACTATTTCTTCAGATCTGTTCGAAATAGCATTTTCCCAGATATTTTAAATAATCTGTAGAAACCACAATTCTGTAATACAAGTTCTTCAAATTTCATTTTTTTTTCTAAACCTGTATAGGCTTTTCATTTTAAAACAGGTGTTAAAAATATGCCATAGCTTTCATTTAAACATTAATTTTTCCAGCACTATTCAAAGAGTATTTGTGAGAAATACTAGAGGTGAAAGTACTACAGTAGCTAATTGTTTCAAATAGGTTGTTTTTATTCCCTGTTTTATTATCTCATTGTATGAGAAACATATTTTCATGGATCTATTACACCCTTAAAATGAAGAATTGTTCCTTTTTCTTATTTTTGACTGTAATCTTCCTTTACTTTCAGGCTCATTACCCTACCTATAAAAATTGTGTTATTGTTAGAAATTAATAATTCAAGGTGTGGCGGTATTTTCATTTTAAACAATAAAAAAGGAGCACTAAAACTAGAGTGTTTCAAGGATATAGAAAATATATTTTAAAAGAAAAAAAAAAAAGTAGAGTGAGCATTTGCATTCTCTTTGAAGATCTTTTTTGATAAAATACATTCGAGTAACTCATTCCCAAAATCATGAAGTTCACTATAGCAACATTTTGTAATTCATAATTTTTTAAAACTACTATTGGCTCCTTTTGTGCTGTATGAATTGCTGATGACAGCAATTTCAATAGTAAAATTGTGAAAAAAACATATTCATAGTTGTGAAAGAAAGGTCAGCTTATTTGCATTCATTAGGAACTTGGAGGGCCATACAACATACTTTTCCTTTGGGATTCTTACAGTTATTGATTTGTATACAGCTGTAGAAAAAAGTAGTTGGAATAATATTTCGCTTTCCACTGGAGGCTGTATATTAATAGCAATAGAGTTCTACCAAAAAAAAGAAAAAAAATAGAACCCGCAAATTAAATAATTGTAATTTTAAAAAATTGAAATTGTTATACTTGCCTTTTTTAAAATAACCTCTTTAGAATAGCTGGAGAAAAATCTATTAGTGAACTTTTGTTTAATACTCACAGTACTTTTATTAGCACAAAAAATGCATAGGCACTTATATTAATGTGACGTAAAGTATTCAAATCTTCTTATTTAGTAGTGGTCTTCATAGATGTTTATAGATCAAGACAATATTAAATCATATGCTTAGCCTTCCTTATCTAGTGAATTTTTCTTATATAACTATAAATACTAACCCAAAAATGTAATTTAAATATATGAATAATCCTGTACTAAAAGATAATCTTATGTTTGTGCTCTAGTCATTAAAGGCCTTTCAAGACCAAGAATTATATCAAATCATAAGGAAATGTTATAGCTTTCCTTGACTGCTAGCTCTTTAGGTATAGAAAATACGGTTAGTGTCTTCAAAAAGTGTCTACATGGGTAACATACCAACAATGTGGGGTCAGGTAAAGCACATTGTCAAACTGTGACAAACCTTTTGTCTAAAAGGTGAGAACCTCAGATTTATAGATAGCCATGGTGCTCAGGTGGTATGCATTTGAAACCTTGTTTGTATTACAGTGATAAATACTGTACGTGATTAGTGCATATTTCTCTGAACTTTTAACACTTTAAATGGATTAGAATATCTTATTTTGATCATATCCATATTGTTCATTAAGATAAGATTAGGTCCTTAAAAATGTTTGGCTTGTTTCCATTACATTCAAAAAAGTTTAAAGTAGAAAATATACAATACAGTTTTCCATAGTGTGCATATATAACACATGTTTGAGATTAATCAAATCATAGTCACCTCTAATTAATGGCAGGGAGCAATTCCAACATGGGACAGGGCCAGATGACTAAAGATGGCCCTTTAGTTTAAAAGAATGCAGCATACTAAGAAAAGAAAAATAGGTTATGATTTGTGTCTTAAAAATACTGCAAAGTTTTTAAACCTGTGGTTCTGTGCATGTGGTTCAAACATTTTATTTTGCTTTGTTTTTTAACTGGGCCAAAATTTTTCAGAACCCTACAGTTTTGTAGGCAAATACAGTTTTCTTTCAAAATTAATTCTTTCTATTCTTCATAATTAATAGATTAAAAAGCCCCAGATCTTTGCAACTTCAGATGAGCAGCTTTTTTTTTTTTTTTTACAAATCATAGAAATGTCTGATTTGTATGCCAAAATTCTGTCATTTACTATGGCGCTTTGTTGGCACCACAGGAAAAGCAGTGATCAAGGACATACATTGAAGTAAGTTGAATCTTTCCTCCTGTGGTGGTGGTTTTTTTTTTTTGGTTTTTTTTTTGGTTTTTTTTTTTTTGTTTGTTTGTGTTTTTTTTGTTTTTTTGTTTTTTTTTTTTGGTTTGTTTTTTTGGGGTTTTTTAATAGGAAGTTTTGTAGTTGGTGAAGAAGAAAACACTAGGAAAAGAAATGTCATTGTACAATGAAGATAATTGAAGAATTAGATACCTTCCTGTCCTTTCCCTCAGACATAATGGAGATACTAACTCTAAACTTGTCAAAATGTTTTAGTGTTTGTCCTCTAAGTGATAAAGGATATCATACAAGCTGAATGTTTAAAATAAGAGATATTATCAAGTGATAAGTCTAAAAACATGCAAGTATGCTTACATAGGTTGGACAGAAATTATTATACTTGGCGACATTAATTCTGATGTGTTGGGAATGTTGAATATTTGAATTTGCCACAGTAATGTTTTTTTAAAATAAAATCAGCATAAGAGCCTGCTTCCAAGTGAAAGGGATTTCAAGAGGTACCAAACTTAAAAATAAAATTGAATTAATTTCTTTCATATGAATATTTTTCAGAAGGAACACCTGTGAAGGAGTTCTTTGCTTGGTGTGCTGTATGGTCTGCCTTAAACAGATCAGACAGAGATTTGGCAAGCAGTTTCTCTAGCAGAGAAGTAACAAGGTAGGAAAAAAACCCCAGGATAAGTAAAGGCCATAGCACAGCACTGACCTTCTCCAAGACACAGGAACTTTTCAATAGAATGGATGTAGAACTTAGACGGATGATAGCTTATTTTCGGCGTGCACATTCTCTCATATATTTATTTGTTAATGTCTTCCTTAGAAATATCCATATAATTTTCATTTACAATTTTCACGATAATTTGGCCTTGAGCAAAAACTCAACGAGATAAATTTCAATCCAAAGAGATGAAGCTCGGCAAAGCTCAAGGTAACTCAAAAGTGTGTCTAATAATGGAAAATTTTGTGGTAGGTGGAAGAATTATACACAACTGTAATCAATGATGCTACAACAATTGGGGATGTTTTTATGGCATTATCTTGCTGAAACCAGTGAGTGTGCAAGTGTGCAAGGATTTTTTGTCCATAGATATCAAATAAAACTGAAAATAAATTGTAATGAAGGAAATTTAACCTTGATGTAAACATTATACTTGCCTTGACTATCATTTTCAGAATTGTTTATTAGCCCTTTAGGGATATCAATATAAAGCAAAAATTCAAAAAGATTTTTTCAAAGCTAGGAAATAATCTTGCTCTTTTTTCTGAATTTTTTCATAATTGTAGTCAGAGATTTATAAGGAATGGACTTTCATTTGTCATCTATTGCTGTTTTCAATATAACCTACAACAGTGAGCACCTTCTTCTAGAACCAAGAAAAGGGCTGAGAGAGTGCCATGGTTCTGTTTGATTTAACCTTTGATTTTTTAAAAAATTGATTTACATTCATTTGGAATTCCCTTTCAGATGGATATTTCAGTTGTCAGAATTCACAATGGCAACATACATTCTCCTTCTAAGTCTGGTAACCTTTAAGATTACATGAGAGCCCTCCTTAAGGCTAAAAGAAATTTAGGCCTGCAAAAAAACACTTGAATGTTTTGAAGTAGAAACTTTTATCCTCGAACATGACAATATCGAGTCCATCCTTTTAATTATAGATTTCTCACCAGACTTGAGTGTTCTCTTGCAGACTGTAGTGTTGACTACTGTTAATCGTAACCCACTCAATTCGTACCAAAAATGAATGGAATTTATCTGAGTGGTTTGGTTGATTTTGTTTTGGTTTGGTGAGGTGTTTGTTTGTTTGTTTGTTTGTTTTGTCTGTAGCTGTTGTGGCCCTGTCTACTTGGTGGGTTAAGGGGAAGGTTGCTTGATTTACACTGAGTGATGCACAAGAAAAACAACAGAATTCTCGGGAGGTTCAGTATCAAACTTTTGCTTTCAAACTTTAAAACATTTAAGGTAAAATAATGTACTTGGTAAATTTTAAAATGTTGACATTTTGATTAGAAAAGCAACAATAAAAACCATAAAATTAACTTGAGAAAATGTGCAAGAGAAAGGGGGGAAAAGTGAAAGTAAGTGTAAGAGCAAAAAGGTATAAAATCACCTGTGGATCCAGAAATGAGACCTGTTTGTTGAAATTATGAGGTCCCTTAGTCAAAGTGATTTTACTGCCTTCATCCACCAAGGGTGGAAGAAGCCTTCAGTTTAAAGTGAGAAAAGTAGTTGCATCATTTAATACCTAATGATATTCCTGGATGAAAAAAAATTACAAATTTTAAAAAATACCTGAGCAATAGCCATAGTGATAACATCTAACTCCTATCTAGCAATTTACATTCAGAGATGTTATATTTTGCTAAGTAAGTGTACTTAAATTTGATTTTTTAAACAATACTAGGATTTTGTACAAATGTATGTGTATTTATGTATTTATTGGGGAGTAAAACTGATTTTTATAGATTAGGAATTTGGAGCACAAGACAGTGAAATGTCTTGTCTTAGGTAACAGCAAAGATAAAATGAACAATTTCATTTGAATAAAGGAAGGTGAAAAAGGCCAATTTATAAAAGCAAATGAGCATGGGAACTCACAGCAGCCACCTATTCTACAGAAACTCCCTGTATTAACTGAGAGTCCATGGGAAAAAAGGCAGTGCCTTTTTTTCATTTTTCTTTGAGTGAGAAAGGTAATAGGCTACTTGGTGTTTATTAAACAAGAAAAAAATACACACAATCTGACAATATTTGCATTCTGTTTTACTCTACTGTAATTTTCTTGTCCACTCTGGAGGTTTGGATTGAATTCATTTTCTATTGATAAAGCCATGTAAACTCAAGAGAACTAGTTTTCTCTGCCTCCCCTTCTCTTGCATATGTATTTATATGGAGAAATGTCTTTTTGTTTATTTATTTTTTACTTCTGACTTGACACAGCTGTGTAAAAAATAGTGTAGTTTGAGTGCTTATACTTTTCATCCCTGTAATTAATACACAAGAAATAAAGTATTGAGATAAGTGGAACAATATAATAAAATGTTGGTTTAAATGGGATACTTCTAGAAAAAGAAAAATTTTGCAGGAATTAAAGCTTTTCCATCCAAATTATACCATGTAATCTGAACTGGTTTTAAGCTTACAAAGCATACAAATCACAGAAAAACTGGAAGAAGGGATTGACTGAACACAAAGTCTGCCATGTGCGGGAGGAGCTTTTAGAAAAGCAGCCTCAGCTGGACTAGGGCACAGTGAAAAAACTGATAAAATACTGTAGTACTCAGGTAACAGCCTTGGTACAGTATATGACATTCACACTTAATATTTGAAATAATGTAAATGAATGTCTCTAGCTTATTTTTCCACTAGAAAAGGAAATACAATCTATATAACATTTCCTGTAAAATTCATTTTCAACACATGAGAGCTATTACATGAAAATATTTAGTCAACATAAAGGAACATTACTTCATTTTAAACTCTTGTGGGTGGGATTCATCTTGTCTAACTTTAGATTTCCACTTTAGGTGGAAATACAGGAGAGAGGTCCCTAAGTTCCCATTATGGTCATTGGAGACTTAATCAATTCAGAGAGAGGAATCCAGAGCTGAGCAAACACTGAGCCAATCAAGTACTAAAGTATGTTTTCTGGCCAGCCTAAGAAAGTCTCCAGCTAAACATTCAACCAAATCTCCACCCAATGCAATGGAAGAACATGTATGCTGTCACACATAATCAACTAAATGCAGATGTACCAACTGATGATCTGCTGAGTTACCTTTTCCTAATAATTCATTAAATACTACAAATTATTTATTTGTTTGTTTGTTATTACTAGGTGTTTCACAGG
This sequence comes from Zosterops lateralis, assembly GCF_965231275.1. Taxonomy (NCBI): domain Eukaryota; kingdom Metazoa; phylum Chordata; class Aves; order Passeriformes; family Zosteropidae; genus Zosterops; species Zosterops lateralis. Next base: position 122,563,326 of record NC_139762.1, read on the forward strand.
CTTTAATACAGGTCATTGTTCTGAAAAACGATATATAAATACAAGGATTTAAAAGGGAGTGATTTATGACTTAGAGGAAAAAATTTTAAATAATAGATGATCTTTTCTGTGCCTGTGTCTTTTATTGTCTATATTTAGGGTCAGTTTTTCACTTGTGTTTGGGGTTGTTTGGTTGGTTGTTGGCAGCGTATGTTTTTTAATAAAAAAAGAAAGGATAAGAGAATGTTGGGGATGAGAAAAAGCAGGCAAATAGAAAAAAATAGTAGAATGACTTATACCACCCTACTGTTATTATACCAATCTATATCAATATAGATTGATTATTTGCTGAATTATTTCACTAAAGAAGTATATTAATTCTGGAGTTTGACTGAATCTTGAACAGAAAGAATATAATAATGTTTATTTAACTGAAATTTGTTACCAAGTGTAAACCAGATGGTTGCAAAATATTTCCATTGATAATATTTTAAAATTCAGAGACAAAAAAAAAGTTACAGGTTGTGTAAAAGAAATCTATTTTAGTTTTTGAAAATTTAACTACATGCAATTTCAGTGGAAATGGTAGTTAAAAATTACTACACAGAATTTGGACTAAATTTCTCCACTTATTTTTATGATGTTTTGCATTTCCAGTGTTTCTGATGTATAACCCATCAGGATACTAAAAAAAATTGAAATACAGTAAATTTGTAGTTGTTTACTTTAATAAGTATTTCATAATAAGGCGATTTGAGAGAAAAAAAAGATCTAAGGTAGAAGTGAATATGCAATGAAAATCAAATCAAGCAAGTGAAATAGTTAATCATGCTTACACTTGGATTACCAATGTATCATCACGCTAATTTTTTTATGCATGCTGATTTTCCCCCAATAGATGCAGATTGCCACTGGGAGCAACTGGTGCCATTAAGCTTCCAAATTAGTCAGTTCTCCAGCTAAGTAGCTTGGGAAGGTACACTGAAAGTTTCATCTTTCTAAAGACTCTATTTATTATCTTTACTTATGTAAAGAGTTCATTAGAAAGAATTTTACATTGAAATATGGTAACTTTTTAGCCTCCTTTAATGCAGTCACGCATCTTTAACTACCAGACATAAAACTGCTTAATTCTGTGGATATTAATGGATTCATATGTCATAAAGCCAGAAGAAACAGTGTAATCGAGTCTCATATGTGACACAATACACGCCATAGGACTTCAGTGAATTAAGTGGTACGTCATGTCTAAGTAAATGTGACTGAAATGGAGCATATTAAAATACAGCATACATTTTTTTAATATGTTCTTGACTTTAAAAAGCCACTGTAACAGAATTCGTGACAATCCTTCATAGATTCTCTCAATAAATCCAGCTTTTGGAAACATGCAATATGTTGATTCCATATCATTTTTAGCCTCTTACTCAAAATGTCATATGAAACTTAATATAGAACTAAAGTATATTATCTTTTCATCTTAATCAACAGTACCTGAAACATCTTAAAACCAATACAGCACATAGTAGGACAAGCTGTGTTTACAGCACAGACACAGTAATTAGTGGTATTTGTATTTAACTAATTATATTATTCTACATGTGTTCTTTATATCTATAGTCAATGCAAATTAGTATGGATTTATGATATCAGTCCTTCAATAGTTTGAATAGAATAGATTAGTAAATGCCAGGGTGGAATTATTTGAATCTCCGAGCTATACTCCAAAAAGTATTAACAGAGAATTAGTAAAGAATTATAGTATTAGTTTCTATTAAAAAAAAAAAAAAAAAAAAAAAAAAAAAAAAAAAAAAAAATCTTTCACAATTTCTAAGACTGTACAGGCTAAAAACGGTCTAGAATATTTTTTTTATAGCTCTTCAAAAATTCTTAGGAATTCAACATAGGAAATTAAAATCTATAAATACTCTTGTGACTGCAATAGTTTTTATCCAAAATCAAGTACTGTGAATTCCATTATTACTTTTGATTTCTTAAATGTCTTCTTCTTTGAGGGTGGAGAGATGCAGATGTATATAATGACATTGAACAAATTAAAGAAAAGATCTTATTTTTATATTAAAATTCTTTCTATTAATTACATCCCACTCACTACTTTTTCTCTTAAGATACTGTTAGTGCATATATGCACACTGACATATGAGTGCATACATGCAAATCAATGTCCATAGTTATGTCTATATGCAAGTTGTCACATAAAATTTATATCAACTTTAGGACATTTTCACCTCAAAATATGATTTGTTCAAGATTTCTCTTGCCAGAAGCATTACTAACTTCTAGTTTTGTAATTAATTCCTACTCATGTGTTTTAAACTGATAGAAACAATCAAAATAGAATCAATCATAGTTTAAAAAAATAGTTTTATAATTAGTTTAGTTAATCTATGGGGTGGTGTTTTTAAATGTTTCAAGGTAAGGAATTCTTTGGTAAGTATAGTTTAGCATCTGAAATTAACTAATTGTCTCTGAAATTTTGGAGGAGAGCTCAACTTTTTTCCTCCAAGCTTAGTTCTAAACTCCATGTTTTAAAAGTCTTCACAAAATTAATTTTAAATATTCAGAAGTCTGGTAACTTAAAATAGCTTAACTTACCTTGCACCAGATTTTACTTATCATGTTTTTGAGAATGCTGTTCCATTACAATTTTCTAAGTCAGTAGCATTAAGATATCAAATGTTTTTAAGCAGATCAAATGACTCAAATGGCTCATTTGTTTATTTGTTTCTTTGTTCCTGGCAACAATGATTAACTAATATAGTGATTATGAGAACAGCATTTCACAGTGTTATTATTCCATTTGAATTTATAAATAATTTTCTGTGAACAGCATTATCAGTAAACTTCTGTGTGTATGTTACACAAAGAAATCCTAAAAGTAACTTTAGATTTTAAACTGTATGGACTATATCTAAAAATAAGCAATATGTATTAAATTATTCTTTTGATTCTGTTTCCCTTGAACAAAAGGCTGCTGTCAAAGGTGAAAAGATCTCTACTTTTCTAGTGGAATTCCTTTTCCTTTCTCTCATTGTTATGGATTCATAAGTAAGCAATTTCACATTTTATTACAAAATAAGTAGAGGCAGGTGTCTAGAAGATGGGGAGAATGGCATACTCAATTTCCTTGTGGCATATATTAAAGTTTTAGGAACATATTTGCCTGGCCTTCTGCTGGATTTAGTGAAACTTCAGCTGACGGGTAAGTAAGCATTGTATAAACATTTTCTTTGTTGTACCAAAGTTTAAATTCTCTTCATTCAGACTTCATGATTTCTTCATTTTTGCATATAGTAGAGTGTTGTTAGCAACCAATATAGGAAAAACCAAACTCTAAATAAGAAAAGGCAAATAAAGCGTGAAAAAGCCAGACATTGAGTTACATATTGTTTTAATACATAGCAAGGAATATCTAATAAAAAACTTTCATTGACTTCCTTGTTGGTATTTAGTGTTACTGTTACTCTAACAATTGCTATTAGATTGTAATCTTTTTATTGCTGTGAGACCGTAAGTTCTAAACATCTTCTAACTGCTCTATTTCTTTGAACTATAGCTTTATCTTTTGAAAGGATAATATACCTTTGTTACACCAGTCAGCTGGCTGTAGGCTGAAAAGAATTCTAGTCGAGGTGATATCACTACATGTACAAAGTGGAATTAAGGGTATATGATCCACTTTTGCTTCATTGCATGCTTAGTATTGTTGGGCAATTTAGGTTTATAAAGATGCTTCTGAGTGAGCACCAAAAAAAGAGTCTGAGAGTCATGTCTATGAAAACTCTTCCTCTCATTTCTTTTTATTATTCTTTAACGAGAACTATTGCTTGTAAGTCATGTGAGACCAATCTCCAAAATGCATGCCAATGAATAATTTACTCCTGATTTGGTATAATCTCAGGAGTCATTCAGGAAACCCACATGATGTAAACTGCTTAGTAGCAACTTGAATGAGTGGTTTGAGTATATGTGGGTACATGCTGCTGCTTTACAATTTCTGCTTCCATAAATCTTAATTTCTATCTCTAAAATACTTTAAAAATTATTTTAACATTTAATTTATTTTTCCCTTAGTTCCTCAATAATTGTTCTCTTTTCCAGGTTAATTTTAGGATATCTGTAGGCAGCTACATGCAAATGTCTTGCTTCAAAATGGAAATTTCTGGAATTATAGCCATTATGTCCTTACAGACACCTGACATTCTATGTACTGTATCTACTCTACAATGATTTATGCTTATATAAATTGGGATGCAGAATAATGGATGCCTTTATGTTGTACCATTTCATTACTTTTATCTTCTAGGTCAAATATAATTGAAAAAAAATCTCAGTCTTTCTAAATTGACTTAACAACACAAAAGGTAACTACATAATGAAGTGATGTTAATTTGGAGAAAATATGATATAAGAGGAATTCTAGCCTTTTCATATATGAGAAATTACATTAGTTCTAGAGAAACTACTTTGAAATAAAGAACACTCTACATCTTAGAACTTGATAGGGAAACCATGTAGACTCAACCTCTTACATCATTCCATGCTGTTAAGGTGTGCAAACAATTTCTCTTACACTTATACATTTAGAAAAGATCACACTCCAGTAAGGTTACTGATGCTGGAACAGTTCCACAGCCACTGTGAAAATTAAAGAATTGAGGTATACAAATTCTATTTAATTTTTCATCATCTATAATGAATATGCCTGTGGCAGTCAGGTAATATTTTATAGAAGGGAAAAAGCCCTAAATTTTCAACTATATTCATGTGTCTGATTTTCAATTTCCTTCCTTTGAATATACTTGCCAATAAAATATCCAGTGAATTTGAAAAAGTCTTTATATTTTGGGGGAATATTAGGTCATGTTTGCAGATGGGCAAGATCAGAAGATGAGAAAACATTCTATATTGAGAAAAAAATATGATTATTATGTGTGCTGATACAGAAAACACCCCAAACTTGTCTAGTTCCATGCATTCAGCTAGATTTAGGAAAAGATCTTTAAAAAGATAATTTGAAGTAATCATCCCTATATCTACATATAATGTTTATGTACCTTTCCTGCAGAAGAAAATGTGTATTAGTATTCACATTTGACATCGAAGGTATGTTGAAATTACAAAAAATATTCAATTAGCATGAGAGAAGGAAATGTCATATAGTGATACTCAAGTACCTCTAGTTATCCATAAGAAACTGTAAAATTATGATATTTTACAGGAGATCAGAAATTATAGATTATGACATTGTGTCTATTTTAGTGTGAAGAATCTGTTTAGTCATCAAATAATGAGAGAATGGACTTCCTGCAAAAAAGATCACTTAAGATCCACTGAGATTTGCTGCGTGCAATGCTTCATTCTTCTCTTCAAAGAAATATTGTTTAAGGACTGAGTTTAATGAATAATTATTAAAAAGGCTGCAAGGGGCCATTATATATATATATATATATATATATATATATATATATAATATAGCATGAAGAGCCTTGAATTCCTTTGGAAAAAAATATTTGGGATTTAAAAGGGCATAAGTTCCTGAGAAGGTAACTGTATGTTCATAGTCAAGAATAATAGAATGATTTGGATTCTATGTGAAGTGAAAAGATCACTTACTTCCAACCCCACGGACAGAGGCACCTTCCACTAACTGAATTCTATTTTGTGTTTCAACTGCTATCCTGTGACTGGAACCCGAACAATTGGATTAGCAAAGTATCCCCCAGTGGTACATTGGAGACATTCTTTTATCCGTAAAGTTGATGAACCTAAAAATTAATGAATGAAACTATGAATTCTCTGGTTCTGTTTCAAGAAGTTTGTTTTTAGGCCGATGGCTTACTTCTGTGCAAAGAAAATAGTTTCACCACCTCCAGCACCTTTGTAAGTGAAGGAAGAGATTTCTTTTTGCCTGTTGTAACCAAAGATGCCGGAATTTCTGCACAATAACACAACCTTTGTTCTTCTCTTCTCAAGCTCTGCTCCTTGCTGTGCACATATAAATTTTATCTCCTTTTCTCAGCACTAGAAGGCTCAGACACCAAATTCTGTGTGACAATGAATAAACTGACTGCATACTCCAGTCCCATGACAAAAATAAGGCATGGGCACTGGGGACAGTAGGGCACAAATAAAAACTTCCAGGGGCTTTCCAAGTCTCACTTTAGCTAAGTTCCTATGTAGCTTTTAGACTCTGTCCTTAAAGGGAGTGAAAATAAGCTTGCTACTGATGTTGACTTTTCCATATTATAAGAAAATACTAGGTATGTTTGACATAATTCTAATAATAGAAAAACTTATTTCTTCTCTCTGTTATTGGAAATTGTGTTTCCATTCTTTCATTCGTGTGACAGCTGTAGAGCATATTTTATTTTATCTTTAATTGCTTTCAAGGGAAAGAGGTGAGCTATTTGCTCTGTTTCAGGTTTTGATATTAAAGTGTTAGAGGAAACGAAGAACCACGAGTAGAATAATTTACTTTACTCCTATTTACAAAATCCTATCTTCTTTTTTCAAAATTTATTACTTTTCTCTGTGATTAAGTGTTCATTATTAAAGAAAATATGTTTTAAATTGCTATACCTAATTACAGAAACATTCAGCAAATATGCTTAAGCATCAAATAACTTTCCAATGACATTCTGATATTCTTATATTGGTTATTCTTTTGTTTTTGAAGGGTTTGTATTCAGTCTGGATGTTTTACTTATTGTCTTGAAATATATTTACTGTTACAAGTAGTCTAAACAGATAAAATCCCCATGATTTAGATTTTGAATAATAACTGATTTGTTTTTTAAAAAAAGACTTGCTGACTGGCTTGACCCATTTATTATTTTTTCCCTTAAAATACTCATAGAAACTCAGCCGCACTATCATTGGATTTGGGAGAGATTCCATTTTGCCAGAGGGAAAGGATAAACCCATGCTGTAATGTAGTCTTAATGAAGAATCTTTTAACCATTTCTTTGTATACTCAAATTTCTTTGGATGTTGTTGTTATTTTTCTTGCTCATTTTAAGGTACTATATCTCCACTAAGCTGTGAGGCTTGGCAGTAAGGGACAAAACTGCCATTCTTTTCAGTATAAGGATGTACTCGATAGGACATAATGAATCCCTGATTTGTTTGGAAAGATAATTTTTGTCCTGTTTTACCCGCTTTGGCATTAAAGTGTGCAAGACTATCTATTCTGTTGTTGCAAGTCTGAGGTTTTGCAGGTGTAAATCCATCTGATTCTAGAAGTGGTTTTAAAGTTTTATGCTCTACTATATAGTGATAATTCTTAGGTAGTTGTCACAATGTCAATTGATCCAGCTGTTCTGAAGTCTTTCCAGAGTCACAGACAAGTACATTAAATTAAAGTGATATGGAAATATTTTTCACCAACTACATAACTCACTATTTCAGATAGTGCAAAACAAGAAAAGCCCCAAAATTCATAGTGAAGCTTTACTGAAAAGTCATATGCACGTCCTTTTGTGTGAATGTGCAATATCCACCTGTTTTTCAACATGCCCAGCAAGACCATGATACTGTTAAAGACTGATGTGTTCTCCATATCTAAACCATTTATATTAATAGTGTAAATTTAATATAATACTTAGCAGTGTATATATATATATATAAGTTGAAGTCATTAAGACAGTAAGATCTGATAAGGTTGTCCCAATGCCCTCACCAAATATAATTGTATGTTTTCCTCCGTCTGTGATCTCAGGTTCTTTTTTGGTTTCCATAACCTGTTTACCTTAAAAAAAAACTGAGTAAAGCTGCCAATTTTTTCTTGGTGCACTACTATCTTTAGGTTCACTCTTGATGTAGTCTCATCATTTTCTCTTTGTGCAACATGGTAAAAAATTAGAAAGATGGAGGAAATATAAAATTTACCCCTTTCCTCACATCTGCAAATGGAAAATGAGAATTCAAACTGAGTCTGGGTGGAATGAAGTCAGATTTCTTCATAGCAACGCATCCGAGTCTGTGATTTGCATTTGTGGCTAAAAGAACGTTGATAGCACAGCAATCATTCGTCTATTGCTCAGTAATGCACAGCACCAAGGTTTGCTTTCTCTACTTCATGTTCCCTCAGAATAAGTAGGCTTGAGGTGGAAAAGAATTTATGAGGGAACATAGCTGAGACAACTTAACCAAATTGACCAAATGGATATTCCATACTGAAAGCTGTCATGCTCAGCAGTAAGAAGCTCAGGGACAATAGTAGGAAGAAGGAAGTTTGTGATTGTGGTCTTTCTAAGCAACTGTTACACATGCTAAGGGCTCTACTTCCCAGGAAGTAGCTGGACATATGCTTACTAAAAGGAAGAACTAAAAGTAATTTTTTTTCTGCTTTGGTCACTTATGTGGCTTTTGCTTAATTTATTGAAATGTCATTATCTTGGTCCAAAAACCTTCTTCCCTTGCTTCTGTTTTGATCCCATCCTGAGGAAGATGGGAGAGAGCAAGAGCCAGGCGTAGTGTCTGACAGGGATTAACTCACCACATACTTTAAATGGGCAGAGAGAGAGACTGCATAAATGTAAGTACACAAACACAAACACAGATATGGATAAATGGATTGGTGTTGAGTTTATTCTACAGTTTTTGAAATGGGTTGGCAATTGTATACTGTGAACCAAATCATATAATAAATTAATATGCATAGAATTGAGAACACATTTTTTCCATCTGGGAAAAAAAAACATTAAAAATACTTATAATCTCTCTTCTCTGCATAAAAAAAAAATCTGTGACCTGAAAAGGGTGTTTGTTCACACTGTTGAACAGCTTCACTGTTATGAAGCTTAGATCAACATCTTTTAAGTAGCTAGAGAACACCTCAAATCTTTCGGAAATAGAAATCCAATGGAAGTTTCTTGTGAGGTTTAGCTTAAAGGCAGAGATAGAAGATTAACAAAGCAAACAAATCATAATATACTCAAAAGTCCAGACCACATACTCTTTAACCATCAAAGCATATATGTGTCTTAAAATATATATGCAGATATATGTTCATTTACTATACTACCAAAAACGTTTTTCTACCATTTGTTCTTTTGTGTTAATAGAATGGAAATTTGGAGGAGAGGTGAAACCTGTATGACATATCTGTCAAAATATTCATTACAAACAAAACTCTTCACACTTTTGAACAGTAGATGTTATTTTATGCACATGTTTTGATGTCAGCATGATTATCTCTTTGTCATTTCTAGTTTGTAAGTACTCTTTTTGCCTAATTTGACAGCATTCATTCTTGTTCTCCAACTTTATAAAGGTCTATTCCTTCAGAAAAGCTAGCATTCTGTTGTCAAGTAGATTTTTACTGTAGTAGATAAATCATCACTGACCTTTTCTAGATTGTCTGCAACATCCCTTATTTGACATGATTAACACTATGCAATTTATTGATCATATTTTATTTTATTTCATTGTAGCTTTTAAGTACTGTATAATAATTAAAGTAAATCTTATGTTGTAAATATAATTTTTCTCTCACAATAATTTATTCTTGATGTATACTTTTCTCTTTTTTTTAACCTCACTCTAAATTGTTTATTATATTTTGGAATTAGGAAGTCATTAAAGAAGACGGCGAGAGACATAAATATGATAATCATAGAATCATGGAACAGTTTGGGTTTGAAGACATGTTTACAGGTCATCTAGTTCAAACTTCCATTGAAATGAGTAGGGACATCTTAAACTACAAGAGGTTGCTAAGACTCCCATCCAATCTGACTAGTAATATTTCCAGGAATGGAGTATACACCACCTCTCTGGGCAACCTGCTCCAAGGTCACACCACCCCCATTGTTAAACACTCTTTCATTTTATCAAATCTAAGTTCACTTTCTATGCATTTAAAACCATTGCCTCTCATCCTATTGCAACAGACCCTGAGAAAATATTTGTCCCCCTCTGTCTCATAAAGTTATTTTAAGTACTCAAAGGCTACAAGGTGGTTTCCCCAGAGCTTTCTCTTCTGCAGGCTGGACAACACCAACCCTCTCAGACTTTCCTCACAGGAGAGATATTTCATCCCTCCAGTCATCTCCTCTGGATTCACTCCTACAGGTACACATAATTCCTATGCTGAGGACATCAGAGTTGGATTTAGTATTCCAGGTGAGGTCTCATGAGAATGAAGGGGAAGAGTTACTTCCATAGTCTTGCTGGACAGCTCTTCTCCTGGTCCAGCCCAGGATGTGGTTTACTTCGTGGACTGCAAATGCACATTGCCAAGTCAGGTCCAACCTCTCATGCACCAGGACCCACAAGTCCTTCTCGGCAGTGCTGTTCTCAATTCTCCAGCCTGTAAAATTATTAAATTTGATCTGGATAAGATCCATTAGATGCCCTTTGTGTATGAGTTATTGCCTAAATGAAAAGCTAGTGTAGAAAATAGTTACGATATTTTGTCAGTGTTTTATTTTGAGATATTATACCTTAAAGTTGTACCATGCTGAAAAGTAAAAATTGAATCAGGGTAAAAAAAAACTGGAAATGGACACATGTAATATTGTGTATTAGGAAGCAAATGCAGGGAAACATTTTTTGAGCTCAGGGAAATACAGTTTTGAGCTTTATTTAACAAAATGGCTCAGCATAGCTTAAAACAGTATGAGAGGAATTCTGAAATGGCACCTGTCTGCTTATCCATTTGTAATATTGACAGAACATAGATTTGTAGTATGCAGAGTTGACAATTTCTAACCGGATGTTGAAGCACTGATCTACATGACAGGAATTGTGATCATTAGTTGCTATGCTTGAAAAGGATGTGGACAGATTCAATGTGGTTAGGTGCAATCAGTCCTGAAATTAATGCATAAATGGAAGAGACACTTTTTCATTATTGCCTACTTTGGGGGAAACAGTGGGTGCACTACTGTCAGAGTTCAGACTGATAGATATTGATACAAATCATTTTTATATGATCTGCCTATTTATTAGAATTGCTTTTCTGCTCTCTATATGGAAGTCCATGATGCATTACATTCTGAACTTCCTAATGTTCAGATTGCTGTTCTCATTGCAAGAAATAATGAAATGGATTCATTACTTTATTCTTAAAATATTCTGATTTATTTTAGGATATACCTTCTTCAGTGATTCCATATACCCTTTTGTTGTCTAGTTAATCTATTTTATTGTAGAAGGGAACATATTATACATATTTTGAGGACAAAAAATTCAACAAATATTTTTAAATTATGCATGCACACAAACAGAAATAAGGACCTGAGAAGACACAATTTCCTACTAATGTTTTCAGCATTTGTAAAACTCAATATTTTTAATATAATGATGAACAGAGAGGAATTAAGATGATAGACAACTGCTTTTTTAGATGCATCTATACAAAAGAAGCAATTTTTTTGGTATAGTTTTAAATTTTCTTTTGAAATTATATTTTTCAAAACATGGTTCTCTCACTGAATCTAGAAATGAAAACTCAATCAAATAATAATCCGCTAGTACCTCAAGTTTTGCATATGTGGAGGATTCTACTTTATGTGTTTATCTTTTGAATTCAGTGGATGAAATATGAAAGTTGAAAAAAACTACTGTGAGTTCTCTGGACGCAAAGATATTAAAAGGAAATTAACACTACTACAGTGATACAAACAATCTGATTAAAATTTATTTATTAGTCTAGGCCTGTAGCACTACTCCTGGCCTTCAGGCCAGTATCCCTCTAGAGATTTGTACTTGTGGAGGAAAAGGAGAAAATATATCCTTCACTGCCAATTTTAAAAAGATATCAAACTATTTTGAAGGTGAATATATCAGAACACTAAAATTAGGAAAAGGAGGGCAAAATGCTGGTAAGACAAACAAACACAAATGTATCATAAATGTAAGCCTGAGAACAACTGACCTCTTTGGTATTTTCAAATGTGTTTGGGTACTTAAACTTTACTTTCATCTCTAAATTATTTTTAGAGAGAATTATACATGCCTTATTGTACATGCCTCCTATGCCTTATTTTAAATGCAGAATATTTGGGTTATTACTCTTTATCTCTCTTGCTACTTTATTAGTGCTTTTTTTTTCATCATATATCTGTAGAGACTTCACTTTTTAGCCTTTTTATTTGCTTAGAGCCTGTTCTATGACAGGTAAGGTGTTTTCCCTGTACAACTTCATGAAATAAATACCTGCTTGAAAATAATAATTGCAAATGAAGCTGGAAAGTCATCCTAGGCCCAAATTAAATGCCTCTAACATATACATGGGGAACAAGAGGAGTCACAAAAACATGTTCATCTGCACGACTATGATCATAAGAGATCATGGAGATCTCTTGGTGGAACGGCTGCTGTGGAATGGAAGGATACAGGCTCTTTAGGAAGGACAGATGGGAGACAAAGAGGGGGTGCTGCCCTCTGTGTCAGTGACCAGCTGGAGTGAAGGGAGCTCCACCCAGGGATGGATGAGCAGCAGCTTGAGAGCTTATGGGTTAGGATTAAAGGGAGAGCAGGGACAGGTGACATCATGGCGGGGGTCTGGGGCAGCCCACCCAACAGAATACTGAGGTGATGAAGCCCTTTACAGACAAATAGGTCTCATGCTCACAAGCTCCTGTGGGGGACTTCAACCACCCCAATATCACACCAATTTTTCTGGGTTGGAGGGAAGTAAGAAAAGCATAAGCAAGTTCCTGGAATATGCTGCTGGCAATGTCCCTCTCCAAGTACAACAAGGAGATGTTGTGCTGTGCTGTTTTCTTACCATCCAGGAGGAGCTGTTGAGGTGGGGAACGTAATTTTCAAGGACAGTCTTGGCTGCTGTGACAATGAAATGGTGGACTTTGAGATCCCTAGCAAAGTGGGAAGAGCACACAGCAAGCTCACTGCCCTGGACTTCTAGTAAACAAACTGTGGCTTTTTCAGAGGTCTGCTTGGTAGAGTGCTGTGTGAAAAAGCCTTGGAGAGAAGAGGGGCTCAAGAAAGCTTCCTAATATTGGAGGATCGACTTAGGCAAAAATGCCAGGAGGCCTGTGAGGATAACCGAGGAATTCCTGAAAAACTCCTAACATAAAAAGAAGCCTAGAGAGACTGGAAATAGGAGTTTCCACAAAAAAAGTAACTGAGAGGAATACAGAGAGGTTATTCAAGCAGTGAGAGATCAGGTTAAGAAAGCTAAAGCCCTGATAAAATTAAACCTGGCCAGCGGCACTAGCAGAAACAAGAAAAGCTTCTGTAGAAGCATCAGTGATAAGAGGAAGACTAGAGAAAATGTAAACCCTCTCCAGAAGGAAACAGGAGACCTGGTTAGGCAGGATATGGAGAAAGCTGAGGTACTTACTGACTTTGTTGCCTTGGTCTTCACCAGTAAGTGTTCCAGCAACACCACCTGAGCCATAAAAGACAAAAGCAGGAACTGGGAGAATGAAAAACTTCCATCAATATGAGACCATATCTGAGATCATTTAAGGAATTTGAATATGCACAAGTCCATGAGACCTGGTGAAATGCATCTGCAGGTCCAGAGGGAACTGGCAGAGGAACAGTTAAGGTTTATTTGTTGTGTTATGCTTCGAACGAATTTTTTCCTATTATGACCTGTTGATTTCCTAGTGCATGATGACTATCAGGAATCCATGAGGTCTGTATTTCCAGTACAGCTTGAAGCAAGTAACCAGAACTCATACATTGATGTACTGTGGTGAAACTATGAATAGCAATGCCAACTCAGATTCCCACAGCCAATACAGATTTGTTGATGCAGTGCTGCACCTGGGCTAATGAGATTTGTCTCTCAGCCATTTCAGTTGGATGAAGCATTGTACAAATACATTTTTACAGCTTCTAAATCCAAGATTGATGTACTTAACACTTGTTTGATTATCTCTAATAATGTTCTACTTTGATTATGGTCTTAAAGTTTATGCTAAAGAGAACTATATGGACAGTTAATGCTGGGCTGTGTTGTACCAGCCAGCCTTTTTGTTATATGGTAACAGTCATACAACAAAATGTTGTATGTTGTGCTGTTGTTGTCTACCATGAAATACACTGGTCAGCCTCAGAAGTAAAGAAAAAGAAATATGATATCAGAAGGATGACTAGATCAAAAATATGTAGAACCTCTACTTCAATAATATGAGGGTGAGTATGCATGACTGGAGTGGGAATAAAAGTCACTTAATTGGGTGACTGGGAACACCAGTCAAATTTTGGGGAAGAATATATTACAATGACAAGGGCAATTTAAGAATATTTTCTTTCTATAGAATATTTCTTTATTTTATGATTTGTGCCAAGAAAGCTTCCATTTGTGTGATACAGTATTAACATACAAAGATAAACCAAACAGCTGTATTCTAGGCTGAGAATGAGTTAGAAATATATAAACAAAGTAAAAAATAAAATAATGACACTGATAAAGAGAATATAAGATTTCTGGTACTCCCTTTGAAAGAAATATTGGTTCTGCCTTTGAATGTTTTCCAAAGCTGAAATAACAAAAAAAATTTAACATCAAGTTTCATAAAGAGCAAGGCTAATGTTCCTTTCTAACCTAAGTGAAAATGAGATCTACTCCAAATTACATTGCTTTTATCCTCAAGACCAGGACTGAGCAACTTCCTGAAAATGTTTTTGGCGTGATTTAAAATAAATTGTTCATTAACAGCTTTCTTTAGAGGGAGAACATGGATAACAACATTGAACTTTTTAATAGTTTCCAACAGCACAGACATCCAGATTTTGAGATCTTGTGGACCTGTTTAGGTGTGTATTATTTCTCTCGGCTGAGGTCTTTCCCTCTATGTAAGGCTCATCCAGGTTTGAAGAAGGAAGCATTCATCTGAACAAGCAAAGCATATTAAATAAAGAATGATGAACATCTAGGAGGTTCCAAAAATCATGGGCTTCCATGGGGAAATTATGTCTGCAGTTATTTGAAAAGAATAACTTTTAATGTCTTTTCTTATCCTCCACATCTCTCACAGATTTATCTTTATGGCTACTTCCTGCAGAAGCTGGAAAGAGACTTTTTACAAAGGTATGTGCTGATAGGGCAAGGAGTAATGGCTTTAAACTGAAAGAGATTAGGTTTAGATTTGATATAAGGAAGAAATTGTTTTCTCTGAGGGGGGAGGAGATCCTACAACAGGTTGCTCTGAGAAGTTTTGGATGTCCTATCCCTGGAAATGTTCAAGGTCAGGTTGGATGGTGCTCTGTGAAAGGTGGTGTAGTGAAAGGTGTTCTAGACCATGGGGATTGGAACTAGATGGTCTTTAAGGTCTTTTCCAACTCAAACCTTTACATGTTTCTCTGAGTTACCTTTGTAAATTCCTTTCTCTTTTTGTAAAATTTTTATAGGACTTCTCTCATTGCCCTTCCATATTCCTGTGCCTTATTTTGTCCCCTTTAACAGACATTTATTCCAGGGCATTCCTTTCTGGAAAACGTCGTAGAATCATAAATCAATTTAGGTTTAATGAGACCTCTGGAAGTCACATAGTCCAAGTTACTGCTCAAAGAGTTTCAATGAGAGTAGATTGCTAAAGACTGCATTCAGAAAAACTTGAAATAAAGATCTCCAAGGAATAGGTTCAATCTTTTCCTGTAACTGAACAAATTTCATGATAAAGCAAAGAAGTCCTTAAATGTATTCCAACCTTCCCATGATACAACTTCATATATCACTAGGCATCTCCATACTCTCCAACCAGGAAAGAAGTATACTGAAAAAGGTAAAAAAAGACAATAGTATTAATGTTGAGACAGCAGTCATTAAGAGTTCGAGATTAAATATGACAAATACTTGTGGGTGCCTTCCAACTCAGGATATTCTATAATTTTATGACTTACCTGAAAAAATATAAAGGATTGAAAATCTTCTCAAAGAACATGATGATGATGACGATGATGATGATGAATCTCTTACTAGCAGCAACAAAGATTGACCTTTCCCCATCTGGCAGATGACTGGCTGGTCACAGAAATTTGTTGGTTGTCTCTTTAGGCTTTGTGAGCAAAAAAATGTTTGGCCTAGAATGTATTAGTTCCAGTCATGTGTTTTTTGACAATTAGCCAATAAACTATTGCACTGTTCTTTAAGTTGCGTTTATCTTACTTTATTTCACTGTCTGATGAAGGATATCCAAGGAAAAGAGACATAGAGAGACAATTACAGAACCACCATTACAGGAAGATTGTTGCAGGCAGCATGGTTGTTTAGTCTGAATATCCTGATGTTCTTTAACAAATATAGCAAATGAGAATCTATGCTGCGTGACTGCCCATTCCTAGACTGAGTTTCCCTAAGCAAGAAGTTTTCATGTACCTCTCAGTTTGGTTTTCTTTTCACTGGCAACAGAGCACAAGATTTGGGAATACCAGGTGGTGCCTTGTCTGCTGTTTGTTAAGGACAGAATGTATCTCTTACCTTCGCAGCAACTAAGAAGGAAGATAAAAGTTATCAGTACACCTCTTGTAGCACTAAGTGTTTTCAGTTTAGCAGAACGAAAAATATCCAAGCAAACAAACAATGGGAAAAGATGTCATTCACTCTCTTTGGACTTCAATATTGATCCATTTTTAATCCTTCTTGGTCTTCTGTTGCAAATAGGAGCAATTTTTGTGTTCTTCCTTATTCCTCTTCTCTTTGGATACAAGAGCAAGGAGAGATTAGTCTTCTCATCTCTAACACATTGTTTTCTTGACAAGCTAACTGATTACCTTAACTTACCTTCTAGTTCTCTTCCTTTTGCACGTAGCACTTGGAAGAGCACAGAACTGATTTTAAGTCCTGTAAGGGTTTCGTTAGCATGCTCAAAATATTTTTTGAGCTACATTATTCATATAAATTATTGTACCTTTGATTTATGTAATTCGTGTGCCTGAAATGGATGATTTGTTTCATTGGCATCACTATAAGAAAAAAAACCCCAAACAATGTTAAAATTAAGCATTAATAATTCATGCATTTTTTAGACATTTGTTTCAGTTAAATAAAATAGAAATGTAGCCACATAAAAATCCATACCTTTTAAAGCTGATTAGATCAATAAAGTATGATCTCATGAAGGATTTTATTATTATACTTCCTTTCTATGGTAACTAACTTCAGAAAAGCAGTTTCTTTACCTATTTTTGTTTTGGAATACTGCAAAACTGTTAAGTGGATTTATTCAAGATCATTCAAAACATTCTGTTTCCTCAAAAGAACTGGTTTTTGTAATGATTTATTATTGCAAGTATTATAAAAATAATAAGAAATAAAAATAAGCCTAAACATTCTCTCCAGATGGTTTAACATGGATAAGATGCCACGATCAGCCTTCACAGTGGAATAAAATGTTTCAACTTTTTTTTCAAAATCTGATTACTTCATTGAAAATCCGTCTAGAATTTACAGCTAGAGAGGTAAATCTGGAGAAATGTGTGGCATAATATCCATCTCAGTCTATAAAACTTTCAAAAAGCATTTGTGAGGTAACCAATACTAAAAGAAAAAATTTTTATACATGTTAGGGTTTTACTGATGTTGAAACAACTGCCGTTTATTGGTGGGCAGCAGAAAAACAAGACAAAGACAAGAAGTACATCTGAAAACATTCAAAAAATAGGGAACTTCTAAAAAACATGTACTAACAGTCTGAACACCACCATCTATTGCCAGTGGCATTATACCAAGAAGAATTTCATCTTCAGACACAACTACGGAGATCTTCAAAATAAAGCTAACAAGACACACCTACATACGTTATCTGAGTATAACCCTCATAACAGTGCCACTAAATAATCTATATTCAACTAGAATGAAAGACTAAATTATAATTTTTTGTTAAATTTAACTTCATTATGAGGTTTGCAAAATCTAGAGCAAAAACCATTATAAAGAAGGAACAAGTGTTTAGTTAAATTTAACATAGTCACCTTCTCTTCTGATTAAAGCAAAATACAATCAGGCAATTTAAATAAATAATACAATATCACAGAATTTTATAGATTATTACAACTGAAAAATAGAAACTTTGTTTACCTTGCAATAATACTATATGTATCACTGTTCTGATACTAAAAACCATCTAAAATTCAATATGAATAAGTCCCATATACTTCCAACTGTATCGATAGTGAGGAAAGGCAAAAATGAACTGAAAAAGCTACATCCTGGCTTAAAAATAAATGCCATCTGACTTTGAATTAAAACTGTCCTAGAATTGTAGCCATTGTAGAATTGAAGTCTCACTCAATTTTCACATAGTTAATAAAAGCTGCTCACAAATTGAAGTTGAGGATACAAAAAGAAATAATAAAAAAAAAGGTTTTGATGCAGCTTTAGTTGGAAGGCAGATTTATTTATTAATAGTGTCTCTTGTAGCTTCCCCTCCCTCTTGTGAGGTGTGGAGGGTGCAATTTCAGTGACTCTGCTGTAATTCTTCTATAACTCTTCCACAGAAGCTGTAATGTCAATCAATCCTGTCTCTCTGTAGTAGCTGACTGTCTCCCTAGCACTGCAATTCTATTCATTCAATTCATATTGAATTCGTGGACGTATTAAAGGGACAGTTGGCTAGTACGGGGAGGACAGAGTTGATTGACTAGGCTTCTGTGCAAGAATTACAGTAGAATTACAGCACAGATGCAGAAATTGCAGCCTGCTGCTCCACAGAGAAGTTTGAATGGAAATGGAGCTGGAAGGGAAGAACTGTACCTATCCGAGACATTGCTAATAGTAGCGATGTCCCTAAAATTAATCTTCATTAAAAACAATTCGGGGAAAAAATAAGAAAGTTAAAATTAATTTTGAAGTGCAGTGGTTTTGAAAAGGAATACAAACCCCTATACTATGTTTTTTAACTATTGTTGAAAAAACTGTTTTTCTAAGAATTCTAGTAATGTTATGCTGTTCTGACAGCAGAACTGTTCTATAGCTTTGATCATCTAAATATCAGGGATACATTAAGATCTAAATAGCAGGTTTTGTGCTGAGAAACAGTTAAAGTGCATTCATTAGAAACACAGTTTGGCATTTCCTTCCTGATTCTTCATTCCAATGACAATTTAAAAACACACATACATAGTTTTCTTAAACTGGTATTTCTTATTTCAAGTATAGAATAAATAGATTTTTTTTTTAATTTCAGCTATGTTATTAACATCCACATACCAAAATCACATACTTTAGAACCAGGCAAATCTTAATTTTGTCTTTCGAAAATGATTTAACAAAATTTTAATGCTTTTGAGTTAATAAATGTGTGCTAACTTAGTCATTTTTTTATGATAGTAAGATCATTACTGCATCAGGGCATAGTACAATGATTCAAAAACCTCACCAGCTGTCACTGGGCTTTAATTTGCTGTGTTATGAAATTCAAAAAGATATTGCCTATGATATGAGAGACACATTTAGTAAAAGATTTATATTATCCATCTATATCAGTATCTTCAAAGTATTTTTACAGTATGCTGTAGCTTTCAGCTGCTTCTTTTTAATTTTTGATGCAGTAGGGATCTTATATAATATTATATAAAACATGTATTAAGTCAGGATACTCTTCCATCCAAATCTTCCAATCTAAAATACTTTTTTGTATTTTTTGTAACTTGTAAGTTATTACCATCATTACTCTTTTAGTTCTTTGGACCCTTTTCTATTTTTACTGTAAGTATTTAATTTTTTTATTCCTTTGTCAGTTTCAACAGTTTTTTTACCTGAAATAAATAAGATGTACTATACATTTAGATCAATAGGAAATAAAATTTAGTGGGATTTTTTCTTGGTGCAGAATACCTGCCCCAGAACAGACTACACAAACAATTTTTACTGAAGGAGTATTACAACCTTTGATAACTGTTGTCCAAATTAATAATACTGATACACGTTCTCTAAGTTATCCACTTATAATTTTTAGTATGGATATGGAGAATCAAATGAGCCTTTGGAAGATCTAGATACCTTTGTCCTTTTTGACCACAATTACTGTAGGCTCAGTTATGTGACTACCTCGTAGTTAATGACTGAATGGAATTGTGTTCTCTGCTTCTAGTAAGGAACAAAAATCTCAAGATTCAGAAATGCATATTTTTGACAGAGAAACAGAGAAGATTCAGTGGTGGGTGTTTTTTTTGTTGTTGTTGTTGGTTTGTTTTTTTTTTTTTTTTTTTTTTTTTTTTTTTTTTTTTTTGTTTGGTTTGGTTTGGTTTGGTTGTTTGTTTGTTTGTTTGTTTGTTTGTTTGTTTTCCAGGTGCGTATTTGCTTTCACTGCTGAATTAGCTTTTCCACTATGGACAGTCCATTGGCCCATTGACATTACTTCATCCTATGCACTTCACTTGTGTTTGGTTGATTGAACAAGTAAGCTCACAGGTGATGGATGCTACATCACACACTATTTGTCCATTCTGCACTTACAGTTATGCTTCTCTCTGACTTTACAGAAACAGTGCCAATCCAAATGGTGAGTAGAATAATTTCCATGCTTAAATTTCAGTGACTCTTCAGGCACACAAGGAAGCTCCTTTGATGAGGTAGCTCTGCATCATGTGGCTGCAGTCTGGGACAATAAGAAATGTGATTTTCCATATGATAGAACTTCGGATTTTGTCTTCTCCTTTGTCTTTGCTCCTCCACTTGCTTATTCCCCAGACCTTAGCTTCATGCTGCTTCATCAATGCTTTTGTAGACCTGGTGTAGCTGTGGACTTGAAATAGGACACTAAACCACTTACTAAAAGTGCCCCACCATAGAAAAAAGTAATATTTTTTAACATAGTAACTTTTCCCATCACTTGCTCACAGAAGGACACAGACTGAAAAAGTACAGAAAGTGTAGTACAGGGGCAGGATCAACCAGGTAAGGGCAACTTATTCAACAATTATTTTATTTTTATGATACGAAGAATGCCCTGCCTCTTTTAGAATTTCAATTAGAATTGCCTATTGAGTGTCTGTTTACCTCATGTCTGTTCACTAGTACATCTATACAACTATTAAGATTTTACTCTTTGGTAAGGCCTTTGGATTGGTTTTTTTCTCCTAGAAGAAGCTAGAGCTTATTTTTTTTAGTCCTGGGACCCAAGATTTTAGTGTGCTGTCTTAGGTTTGTCACATCAATTCTATGCTCTTAATTTCTTGGGTTTACTGCTTACTTAATATTTTCACATTTTATTTCTAGTTTCTGCCATCACTTTGTTACAAGTGAAATTCCATCAAGTTTGTTCTCTATCTTGAGAGAGTGTGTTCTCTTATCTGTGGGTCTCCCTTGAACTCAAGAATAGTTCTTTTCTTTCAAAGGTATAGTGAAGGTGTAAGAAATTCTCCCTCTTCCATTTGGTTTCTCAAGGGAAGTTATGTTAGGTTTTTTTTCTCTTACTTGAACTCTTTGACATATTAGGAAGGTCATTCAGAAATCTAATGAGAAAACATATGATATTATTCATCCAGTATGCATCCTCACCTTTATTGGGAGGATTTATTTGTATGCAAGTTACACTGCCTTTGCCAGCTGAGCAAAGGTAAAGCTGTGCAAGCCGGCTAGCGTGAATGAAAGTACACAAAACAAAAGTAACATATAGTTGTACAGATTATGCTTTATGTGTTGAGAAAAGGTTTTACAGTGTAGTTTGCCTACATTTGGATGACACAGGTGCAGTTAAAAAATAATCATCAATTTTCTTGGCTGTATGCTGAGTCACATCTAAGCCGTACAATATAATACTGCTCTTGATCAGAATTAGATGAGAAAATATGTTATGATGTCAGGTTTATGCATTGAACTCTATTTGTTTTTCAGTGCACATCATTGGATCCATATTAGATTTTAGGACATATAGTTAAAAATTCAATGGAATTCTGAAACAAACTACCTAAGCAAATAATATATAAAAGAATATATTACATAAATAATGTCATATCATGACACTGGATTGTTTCCTTACTATCTGTGGAATAATACAAAAAAAAAGGACATAGTTTAATGAGAATATTAATAGTGTGATGTTGCAATAATTTCAAGAAAAGAATGTGAATATGCTGTGCCAGCATTTGACAGAGTTCGTGTGACTGTTTTAATAAGAAATTACTTTTATATGCCTCACTGATACCTGCACAAAACTTATGCATGTATGAGACTAGTCTAGACAATGATATTACTGGCTTCAAGTAATATGAGGTTCAGACTGGGATAGAGGACCTATCTGGTTTCTGCTCATTCTAAAGAAAAATAAAGAAAGCATAGCAGCTTGGAGGAAGTAATTAAGGTTAAAAAAAAAAAAAAGTGAAACCCCTGACATTTATTCTATTTATTAGATGTTCCTTACTTAGAATTATTGGCATAGTTTTGGAAATTTAGCTGTTACTGGTTGAACATTTAAGAATGACCAGGAATGCTTTCCTTTTCCTGTACCTACTTAGAAAATTGCAACCTTTCCTGCCAGATGTGTATATTATAGCTATCATTCCTTCATTGTATCTTCATTGGGCTATTCTCTGAGAAGACGGGTATGACCAGCAGGGCTAGGGAAGCCATTGTCCTGCTGTACTCAGCCCTGATGAGGCCACAACTTTAGAACTGTATTTAGTTTTGGGCCCCTCATTTCAAAGAGGACATTGAGGTGCTGGTGTCCAGAGCAGCACAACAAAGCTGGAGAAGAATCTGGAGCACAGGTCTTATGAGGAGCAGCTGAGGCAGCTGGGGTTGTTTGGTGTGGAGAAAAGGAGGCTCAGATGAGACCTCATTGCTCTCTACAACTATGTGAAAGGAAATTGTAGTAAGGTGGGGCTTCATCTCTTCTACCATGTATCAAGCGAAAGGATGAGAAAAAATGACCTTAATTTTTGCCTGGTGAGGTTCAGATTAGATATTGAAAAGTTTTTTGATTTTTTTCACTGTAACAGTTGTCAAAGCATTGGAATGAGCTTCACAGGGAAATGGTGGAGCCACCATCTCTGGAATTGTTCAGGTGGTATCTGGATGTGGCATTTGGAGATCTGGTTTAGGGGTGGTTTTGGTGGTACTTGGTTGACAGGTGAACTGGGTAATTTTGAAGGTCTCTTCCAATCTTGGTGATTCTGTGATTCTGAATTAATACCTCTGTAAAAAAAATCACTTTTGAGATTATTCAGAGACTGAAGCTGGAGTTGGATGTGCTGCTCACATAACATTTATACCAGGTTAAAACATTTTGTGCCTATCCCACTCATCTCTTTTTTTAAATTATTTTCCTTCCCTTCAGAAAGTCATGCTCTACTTAAAGGAGGTAAACCTCGTTATTATTAAATATGCAAGACTATTTTTATTGTCTAGACAGAATCCTTTTGGAGAGCTGTGATACATGCACATCTGTCAGTGAAGCAGAGGAGGTCCAATTAGGAAGTAGTGGGTCTCCATGTGTGACCTGGGGAAGATAACCTGTTTGCAGATCTCCCTGCAGCCAGGGAAGTTTGCCTGACCAATCTGATGTGGTCTATAGTGACCTTCAGTACTCTGGATACTTTGCAGAGCACTAACCATGTCTTCTTTTCCAGAAGGTGCTTAAGTATGTGTATTTTGACTTTAATATACGAATTGGGCTACACCTTTCCTTACCTGAAAGGTTTCCTCACTTTTTCACAAATGGAATGGGAATAAGTTTATCTACTCTTTCATTGTATTTTAGGAATCCAGAGGCAAAAGTTCTCTACAACATTTTTATTATGCTTTATTTGTTAATATATCAATAGAAAACATTCTCTGATATGCAGCTTGAACTTTTTCATTCTTACTTTAATCCTATTACTGCTGTTTAAATCCCTTTTTATCATCCTGAGTGATTCTTCTCCTGCCTTGGATTTACACTCCCAAGATATTCAGGGACTGTTATCAAGTCCTCATTTCAGCAAAGAGGAAGCCATGATATATTTTATAAAAGAGGAAGCTGTGATATATTTCACTTATTTATTTATTTATTTCATAAATCTGTTTCTGTATTGCTCTACCTTCCCTAAAGTTTTGAGACAGTTTCTGTTTTCTAAAGTGTCTTTAGCTTCTAGGTAGAATTTTATCAATACCAAACCTACAAAACAGTGTGCATTTCAGCTCTTCTCTTTCTTGAGTGACACAAAACCCAAAAGTGGTTTAAATATTGTTTTTATACCAGGTACAAAGAGAAAGTCTATGATTCTATTCTATAATTGTTATGGCTTGTTATAAATATCCCAGACCAGTTGTGCCTTTATAACTTGTGTCTAGGACGTTAATTATGTTCTAGTACAAATACTTGTTCATTTCAGTGCTGTGATCAGTGCAGCAATTATTAACTTTTAATGGCCTCATTGTCACAGTTGTGTAGAAAACAAGCTCTGACGCTCATGCCAGGCACCAGAGAAATGCAAGAACAAGACAGGCTTTTCATCAAAGAGCCCACAGTCTATATAAGCCCAAACAACTAGAATGATGTCAAAAAAGAAAAGAATTAATAATAAGACAGGAATTAGAAGAAAACAAGAAGACACTGTGGTCAGCATACTGGCTCCTGGTTTCACATGTGGGAAGTCCTGTGGCTATCTTAAGACAGCAGCACTCTTTCTCTAATTGAGTATGTTTCAAGTAATTTTGTTTCAGATGTTTGCACTACATAAAAATTCATGTTTAATTTTCTATATTTCTGATCTGTCCAGATGGCACTGTGTTAACTCTTTGTCCTAATTGATCTCTTCTTTGTTACTTTTCTTGCCTTATTTCTTTGATTAGTATTTGGTCATCTGTCTTCAGTATCTTCAGTACTCTCCAACCTTTGTAGATAACAGGATAACATACTGGTAATACTTCACAAGCTATTAAAATGTTAGAATGTGTTTTTGACATAGTAATATGTGACAGCATTCTTTTTAATTTTACAGAGAAACAAAACAAAGAAGAAACTTGTTACCTGCAAGGAATGCATACAGATAACTCTGGCTGCAGCAACCTTTCCTTTCAAAAAAAGAAGTTGCACAGAGCTACATCCAGTCACCATGGCCTGAATGTAGATTCATTGCTAAGGAGAGGTGTTATCTAAGCTTATGGCTTCTGAGTTACAAACTGATAATAATGAAAATAGATATAAACCATTGACTCACAGGCAAAACGTGGAAGCTGTTGTTCTGGGTAGCTGGACCTATAACACCATTTCCATATATTTAAAGAAAAAAGTAAAATGATAGCTATTATTTACAAGACAGACGATTTTCACCTTTGCAAATTTTTATGTAAAAGTTATGAAATCCAAGTCCAGATTTTCTCTCTTATAAGGTCTCTGTCATCTGGAGAGTCTTTTTATTTTGTATTAATCTTCACCGAAAGGATCAACAGCCTCAGGGATCTGGTCATGAACATTGTTCAGCCAGAGATTTAAGGAGAGGAATAAGATCCAGGTCAGATACTAGTCCACAAATACCATGAAAATTTTACTAGTGCTGGTATAGCAGAAAGGGATAGTGGCATTTTTAATGCTGAAAATTATGTAAAAGGATCATTTGATTTGAAAAATCTGGTTGGTGTGCAAGATGTGATGAGAGGAAATGAGGTGATCAGCTTGCTGCGTGGAAAAGAAAATAGAAATTTTTCTTTTCATA